>NW_006408610.1:5179908-5183768 GCF_000296735.1 Chrysochloris asiatica | reverse complement strand
GGAGAGAGGGAGACACGGAGACACCGGGAAGCACTGTGCGCGCAGGCAGACCCAACCCTTCAAGGAAATGCGCCTGCAGCGGTCACGGACCAGGGATCCGAACGGCAGAATCCGAACCCAGGGCAAGCCTCTCTTTCCCTGGGGTAGTTCATAGACAAGTCCTCTGCAGCAGTAAGCTAGCGGACTGGGGCTAGAGGCATCCTCCGGTGACCAGGCACTCTGGGGTAGGGTTTGGATCCCCTTCCCCCTGAGTCCCCACCCAAATTGTGCCATACCCTAAGTGGATCAAGGACTCCTGGTGTAGCACTGTGGGATAAAGCACTGGACCGCAAGGACGGTTTGAACCACAAGGTCGGCAGTTCAAACTCATTAGCCGCTCCTTGGAAATACAGGGTCGTTATGAGTCATATCGTAGTGGTTACGACTCGGGCTGTGAACCTTAAGGTCAGCGGTTCGAAACTACCAGCCGCTCCGCGGGAGAAAGATGAGGCTTTCTACTCCCGTAAAGATTTACACCCTCGGAAACCCTGTACAGGGTCGCTATGGGTCGGAACCGACTCGACGGCACTTAACAACAACAACAACATGAGGCAGAAGCGACTAGAGGGCACTTAACTACAACAAAGTGGACCAACGTTCTTGCCCCACCCGGCTTCCACCACACAGCTATACAGGCGCCACCACATTGGAAATTGCAGGCTCAGGAGGCCAGCCAGCTGTGCATCCTTGTTCCCAAACATATTCTCTGGGTTTTTAACATAATCTGCCCAACTCAGCCTACGGTATACCTCTACGTATCTCCAACAATCTAAGACGACCTGGCACAGAGGAAGTTAGAAGGAAAATATGGGGAAGGGGTTTACCAGGCCAGAAGTGAATTCTTATCAATGTGTTACTAGGAGAGAGGGACGAATGACCCCTGGTCCTATTATCACTGTAAGGAATAATAAGTTTTTCTTCAAAGAAATTTTTAAGGTCTCATTCTTGTCCACTTGTGATTGTCACCTCAACCCCTCCCCTGTTTCCTTCTCTCAAATCAGGGCCAGGAATCAATCTCTGAGACAGGACAGGGTTTTTCTGTTCTACCCGCTGGGCATCAGGACCTTCCATGGGAGGAGGGGATGACTTGGGTGATGACATCACCAGGAGCTGGCATTTCTACTTTGGAGCGCGCGCTGAGCTGACAGTTCTCTGCACAGATGCTGGGAGGCCTAATACCTGAATGTCCTTGGGTCTCCTTGAGGAGTGTTCTTAACTAGCTGTGAGCCCTGCCTGCCCTGGTGTGCCCGTCACAGCAGCAGACCTGCAGTTTGCTGGCTGTATCCTTTGGGCTTCTGTGTCTAGCTGTATGCTAATCTTCCCTAACTCAGATTCAGGGGGTCAGCTCAAACACTTTCTAGTGACCCCTGGTGAGAACTTCACCTCTTCCAGGAAACCTTTCCAGACCACCCAAGTCTTGGTCCCCTCTTTTGGTTAATAAATTTGCAAATGAGTGATGGGCCCCGGAAGTTAACTAGGGGCATTGAGTGGGGTTCTTAGAGAAAATGGACGACAGAACCAAAGTTTGGTCTCCAGGGTTACTTACTGTTGCCACAGGCTGACCAGGGGTCAGGGCCTCTTAAGTCCTCCGGCTCTAGTGCCTTGTTGTTGTTGTTAAGTGCTGTTGAGTTGGTTCCGACTCATAGCAACCTTGTATAGGGTTTCCAAGGAGCAGCTGGTGAGTTTGAACCACCGACCTTGTAGTTCAAAACGACCTTGTGGCCCAGTGCTTTATCCCACAGTGCCACACCAGGACACCTTCCATTTAGTCAGCAACACCTATTCAGAACTATCTAGGATCATCCTTGGGTACAAATCAATGAGCATTAGATAAATCCAGCACCTGGTACCTGATAGGGCCTGGCATCTTTTGTCTCCTCTATGTGAAATCCCTAGTAGATGACATCATGGAATACTAGCAGTAGCGAACAAAGGAGGAGAATGCCCAGATCTTCTCCTAGTTGAGCTCCAAATTAAGTTTACTCCTTAATTCCTAAGCATAGGGAGGCAAGACTTATGCTTAGGAATTGAGAATAAACTCAAGACAGAAAATAAGTGTCTAAATTATGCCCAGACTGCCTGGAGGAGGGGTCAGATTTGGTCAGAGGTATGTATTTTTCACTTTATAGTTTACACATCATTTGTTAAGTCACACAAAATTGTCATTTTTGTGGGTCAAATACAGTTAACTTTCAGAAATTTCATGTGGCTCAACCTAAAATTCCAATCCCTATTTGCAGTCAGAGAACTAAAGTTCAGAGAGGTTAAGTGACTTGCCAAATGTCCCACAGCAAAAACATGGTGGAACTCCAACCAAGGCCTTTTCTCTACTGGGCAGCTGTCTCACGTGGGTAAAAGGGAAGGAGTCAAGTGCAGGTGCAGAAAGAAGAGGTAATTCTGAGTCTGGTCTGGTAGAGAGAAGGTCAACAGTGGGGAAGGAATGGAGTCCACACAGTGTGTACTCTCTGTATAGTTCCACTCCCCGACCCCGGCTTTTGTCCTCCCCTTCCCAGTATTTTCAAGAAGGCTTGGGTGGGGGCTGCTCTGGCTTCTGTGATAACACAATGTCTAGGACCTGGGGACAAGCCTCAGGAGCAAGATAGGGAAAAGACCTGCCACTCTCAGTGTCAGTGGAGGACTGGGCACCTCCAAGAGACAGATGGACTCCTTGCAGTGCTGCATGGAGCCTGAGAATTCCTGGAATGCAAACCCAGCAAAGATTTGTATCTAAGAACAAGAGAGGATGGATTTCCTTCCCTGGGTACCTAGATAATATTGAGTGTCCATGAAGTTCAGTAGGCCTGCTAGAAATAGGATGGGGATATAGTTAACTGTACGATGGGGCTTCAAAAAATTTATGGAAAAATGGAACTGAAAGATAATAAAACATTCTTAAAGCCTCCTCATGTATCAACCTCAGTTCTGATTTGATGAGGAGCTCACTGGGCAGGATGGGGTGGGAAATTCTGGAAGTGCATTTGCTTATGAACTGCAGGCATTTTTCTTGTTTGGAGAAGCAGCTCTAGGATAGGGCAATGGCTCCCATATGCTGAAATGCCAAGGTTTGGACTAGTCCTGCATGAAATGTAAAAAAGAGAGAAAGAACAATGTAGGATATTTTAGTGTAAGGCTGCCAACTGTCCGTTCTTAGAAGGCTGTCTTTATTCTAAGATTATATCCTTCCTACATATTCTGTGTTAAAATGCCCTTTTATGAAACCATGGTTCTAGGAGATGGTGTTTTTTTAATGTCCTTGGCATAGGTTCTGTGTTTGCTCCCAAAAATCGTTTTTTGAAATGTTACTGGGCTGTGGATTCCAAAAGTCTGGGAACCCCTTCTGTAAACAATAAAGCAATAGAAAGGAAAATAAAAGCTGTGGAATTAAATACTTCTCTGTCATTTACTGTTAGTGTATGCCTCAATATTCCTCCTATGTAAGATGGGTTTAATGATATGCACAAGTTTTTGTAAAGACTCAATGAACACACCCAGCATGGTGTCTCATTTGTAGTAAGTTCTCAATCAACACTGAATGACGAAATGAATGCATGAATGAAACCCACGTTAGCCAACTAAGAGGAAGATACTTGGCCTTTCAAATCTGATTTCAGGTCATATATTTAACTTCAAAATTATTGTGATAAAAGGGATGTTGTTACAGATTAAATTGTTTCCCTCCCCTTGCCCCAAATATGTGTTGTAATTCCTAACCTATGCCTATGAAGATCAAAGACCACACACAACTTTCGGTATGGACTGCATCTCAAAGTAAAGAAAACAAAAATCCTCACCACTGGACCAATAAACAACATTCTTATCAA
>NW_006408610.1:5175927-5179179 GCF_000296735.1 Chrysochloris asiatica | reverse complement strand
GCATATTGTTATGTTGGTCTCCCAACAGACCTATCTATTGCTTGGCTGTATATTGTTAAATGCCTTAAAGTCACTTAAACTGACTGTATGCATTTAACAACAGTAACGACATGCCAGTGGTAGACTATATGATTGTCTGACTCAAAATGGCCAATTCCAGTCCATTTCAGCTCACTAATGCCTGGGACATCAATTTTCAAGTGTTCCATTTCATTTTGACAACTTTCAATTTTCCTAGATTCATACTTCATATATATTCCATGTCCCAATTATTAGTGGAAATTTATAACGGTTTCTTCTTGTTTTTAGTCATGTCACATCAGCAAATGAAGCTACTGAAAGCTTTTCTCCATTCATAACACTAAGGTGAACTTTACTTTGAGGAGGAAGCTCTTCCTCAGTTGTATTTTGAGTCCCTACCAACCTGAGAGGCTCAGATTCCAGTACCATATCAGACAATGTTCTGTTGCTCTTCATAAACTTTTTACTGGCCAATGTTATGAGTTTTTGTTTTTTGTTTCGCAGTAGATCTACTTATGCAGAAAATGACAAATTGAAGAGGAATTGTGTCACATTCATTGTCAAAAAAATGAAGTAGGATGGAAAGAGAATATGAAGAAACTTATAATCAATCAGAACAAAGCCAGGGACCAACTAAAGAGCAGGCTACCAATTGCTCATATGCAAGTTCAAATTGAAGTTGAAGAAAATTAAAACAAGTCCACAGGGAGTCAAAATATGACCTTGAGTATATCCCACCTGAATTCAGAGACCATCTCAAGAATATATTTGACACATTGAGTACTAATAGCTGAAGACCAGAAGAGATGTGGGATGACAGTAAATATATCATACATTAAGAAAGTAAAAGGTAATTTAAAAGAAAAGAAAGAGAATGTCAAAATGGATGTCAAAAGAGACTTTGACGCTTGCTGTTGAAAATAGAGTAGTAGCTAAATCAAATGGAAGAAATTATAAAGTAAAAGAACAGAAGATTTCAGAGTGGCTCAAGAAGACAAAGTAAAATAAAATAGTGAAATGTGCAAAGATTCTTGAGTTAGACAACAGAAGAGGAAAAGCATGCACAGCATTTCTCACGTTGAAATAACTGAAGAAAAATCAAGCCTCAACTTGAAATACTGAAGGAATCTATGGGCAAAATATTGAAATACATAAGAAGAATAAAAAGAAACAGAAAACACAGAGTCGCCATATCAAAATGATGCATCGACCATTTGAGAAGGTAACGTATGATAACGAACCAATGGTACTAAAGGAAGAAGTCCAAGCTGCACTGGAAAAAACACAAAGATCCAGGAATTGACAGAATACCAGTTGAGATGTTTCAGCAAACAGATGCAATGCTGGAAAGAACCACTCACTTACCTACGCCAAGAAACATGGAAGACTTGGCCAGTGAATGAAAGAGATCCATATTTGTATTAATTCCAAAGTAAGATGATCCAACAGAGTGCAAAAATCATTAAACAATATCATTAATAACACACTCAATTTTTTTTTTTTCAATTTTGATTGGAGATAATTAAAAAAGGGTTGTAACAGTGCATGAACAGGGAGCTGCAAGAAATGCAAGCCGGATTCAAGCTGCCAGAAATTCAAGCTGGAAGTGGAATGAGGGATATCATTGATGTTGCCAGATAGACCTTGGCTAAAAGCAACACCAGAAAGATGTTGTTGGTGTCTTATTGACTACACAAAGACTTTCGACTATGTGAATCATGACAAATTACAGATAACATTGTGAAGAATAGGAATTCCTGGACACTTAATTGTGCTTATAGGGAATCTATACATAGACCAAAAGCAGTCATTTTAACAGCACAAAGGAATACTGTGTGGTTTAAAATCTGAAAAAGGGTGTGCTGGGGTGCTCAATCTGTATACTGAGCAAATAATCCAAGAAGCTGGCCTCAGTGAAGAAGAATGTGGCAGCAGGATTGGAAGTAGCTGAGATATACAGATGACACAACCTTCCTTGCTGAAAGAGCACTTGAAATACTTATTGATGAAGGCCAAAGACTGTACAACTTTTAGTATAGCTCACACCTCAACATAAAGAAACCAAAAATCCTCATAACTGGATCAATAACCAACATCATGAGAAACAGAAAATATTGAAGCTGTCAAGGATTTAATTTCACTTGCATCCAAACTTATACTTTTGGAAGAGCAATCAAGACATCAAAGTATGATTTTCAGCCCAGCAATAGCTAGGTCTGTTGGCAGACCAACAGCATTAATGCAGTATGCAATGAGAGAATGTCAACTATTTGAGGTCAAAACGGCAGCATTTACCCAAGGACAAAGTTCAGAAGGGTTGGGAAAGGAGGAGTGGGAATAGGAAACACTCTAAGTGATGAGGGAATAAGTGATGTTGCATTGAAGGGATTGCAATCAACGAGATGAAATGAAGAGTATGGTCTGTTGAATGTAAAATCGTTGATCTGCTCTGTAAACCTTCACCCAATGCACAATAAAACGTTTTAAAAAAATGAATCAAAGGACATAGAGCATTGGGCAAATCTGCTGCAAAAAGACTCTTTAACATGTTGAAAAGCAAAAATGTTACTTTGAGGACTAAGGTGTGCCTGACCCAAACCATGGTATTTTCAATCACCTTATGTGAAAGCCAGACAATGAATAAGGCAGACCAAAGAAAGAATTGATGCATTTAAATGATGGCATTGAAGAAGAATATTGAAGATATATGCCATGAACTTCCAGAACAATGAACAAAAATTTCTTGGAAGATACACAGCCTTAGAAGTGAAGATGGCAAGACTTTGTGTTACTTTAGACATGTCATTCATTAGGAGGGACCAGTCACTGGAAAAGGACATCATACTTGATAAAGTTGTTGTTGTTGTTGTTAGGTGCCATCAAGTTGGTACTGACCCGTAGCAACCTTATGCATAGCAGAACGAAATACGGCCTGATCCTGGGCCAACCTCAATACTGTTACCACGATGCTGCCACTTGGCCAATCCATTTCATTTGGGGTCTTCTTCTTTTTCTCTGACCCTCCACCTTACCAAACATGATATCCTTCTCCAGCGACTGGTCCAACCTGACAATATATCCAAAGTATGAGGGACGAAGTTTGGCCATCTTGGCCTCCAAGGAGCACTGTGGCTGCATTTCTTCCAAAACGGATCTATTGATTCTTTTGGCAGTCCAAGGCACTTTCAATATTCCAACACCATAACTCAAAGGGTCAATTCTTCTACGGTC
>NW_006408610.1:5158046-5174377 GCF_000296735.1 Chrysochloris asiatica | reverse complement strand
CAGGGGAAAAGATGAGGTTTTCTGCTCCCATAAAGATTTACAGCCTCAGAAACCCTGTATAGGTCACTATGAGTTGGAACAAACTACACGGCACAAAACAACAATAACAAACTAGCAGAGATGGAGTAAGATGGATGCCAAAAACATATGGAGATCTCTAGGAAACCAGGAAGCAGAAGCCTGCCTTCCCCTAGCGTGAGCACCCTGAAGTCAGACTTTAGCCTCCTGAACTGTGAGGAAATTAATTTCTGTTTGCTAATGCCACCCATATGTGGTATTTCTGTTATAGCTGCACTAGAGAACTAGGTCAGATGTCTTACTACATAGGAGGACTTCCTTTGAATTCTCCATTCCTAACACATCTGTCTTGGAGGAAGCACAGTCAGACTGCTCTTAGGAAGCAAAGAGGTGAGACCTCACGTCCTTTGAACATATTGTCAGGAAGGGTCTGTTTCTGGAAAAGGACATCATGCTTGATAAAGTAGAGGATCAGTGAAAAAGAGGAAGACCTTCAATGAGATGGCTCGACACAGTGGCTGCGACAATGGGCTCAATTGTAACAATTGTGAGGCTGGCACAGGCCTGGCCAATATTTCATTCTGTTGTACACAGGATTGCTAGGGGTCGGAACTGACTCAAAGGCATCTGACAACAGAAACAATAACTTTTGGCTAGGTCCCCAGAAGGGGATGGATACTTGCTTAAGTGGGATTGTGTGGAACAGCAGAAGGAACTGATCACATCCTTGACCCTGAAAGTGTTGCCGGTGGGATGGGGTGTGGATCCGTGCACAGGTGTAACGTTGTCATTCTGTTTGGTGTAGAAATGGTCCTGGCCAGTGCATCCTCAGCTCTGAGGCTGGTCTGCCCTTCCAGGAAGGAATCAGGGACCCGGAGATTTCCTATTGGGACTAGCAGGACAAAGAACATTGGGACTGACAACGTTTCCTCAGGTTTCCTGATGAAGACACTTAGAGAACATGAAGCAAGATGGATGTTGGATGTAGGTCTGTGGGGAAAGCTGGTTGACAAATGCCCAATGGGAGCCATTCCTTGTCTGGTTGAAGCAATGAAAGACCAGTCCAGAGATTTGTATCTAAGAAGTGGTGTAGAAGCTCAGACCAGTCCAGAGATTTGTATCTAAGAAGTGGTGTAGAAGCTCAGACCAGTCCAGAGATTTGTATCTAAGAAGTGGTGTAGAAGCTGAAAGGGTGAGGGCCTGCTGTGGTCTCTCAGGGGGAGGTAAACAGATCACAGTCAGGGCCTAGGGCTAGGGCTAGGGCTAGGGCTGGGGCTGGAGTCCTGGTGTGGCACTGTGGGTTAATGAGCTGGACTGCAAAGTGTATTTGAACCACAAGGTCGGTGGTTCAAGCTCACCAGCTCCTCGGAAACCCTATATAGGATTGCTATGGGTCAGAACCGACTTGATGGCACTTAACAATAACAACAGCAAGGCCTAGGGCTAGGTGTCTAACTGAAGAACCTAAGCTGCCCCTAGGAGAAGGTCTGCTCTCCCCCTAGAAGGAACATACCAGGTCCTTTTGACCCTCCTTCTCCTAAAACAATTATCCTCAGACTCTGGCTGCAATAAACACCCCTCATATATATTAAGGCATCAGTGAACAAGAAAACTACAGGCTCAATTTCCTTTTGGGTTTGTCACCTAGCTTCTTTTCAGTTCTGCCCACTTCCTCCTGAGTTACTGTACTGTCCTCTTTTCCATCCCCTGCTTCTGTACAGAACCTCACCAGTCAGCAACAGAGTCCAGCAGAGCCCAAAGCTTCCTCACTGCCCCTGACCTCTACACCCTTCCCAGCTTGCACACCAACTGTTCCCTCTGGGCTCTGCCAGGGCCCTGACTGGGACGTCATACCCACGCCCCCACCCATACTCTAGCCCAGAGAGGCTGGGGGAAGATGTGCTGACAGCTCGGCTAGATCTGGACTGTATCTCTGTGTCTGGCTGGGGCTCCAGGATGTCTGGGCCACCTGGTCACGGAGCCAGGTTGGAGAGTGAGGCACTGGGGGACAGGGGAGGAGCCCTCGAGGTGTCAGCCAAGCTGAGCTGCCAAGATGTAAGGAGCAGGAACTCCTCTGTCCCAGGTCTGGAATTTAGAATACATTAGGGATGAAGTTCTAGAAGGGGCACTCAGTGGTGGTTTCAACAGCTTGAGCTTCTGGGAAGGAAAGAGGGAAGAGGAGGAAGGCATGGGGGAGGAAGGGGAAATGGGTGGGGAGGTGGAGTGAGGAAAGCTGGGAGATGGGGCATATCCAGGGTACCCTGAGATGGCCTGGGAAGTGCACTGGACTCATAGGCCCCCACAGCTCTGCTCCCCCTTTACCAAGCCTTACTCATGCCACCATTTCTGACATGTCACCTGCCCTCTCCCTGGCTTCTCTACATTTTCTTAGTCCCCTAATATCACACGATGCCTTTCATTTCTTTTATCATCTCCCTATTTTGTATCTAGAAACTTGTTGGGTAGCCACTAGATGATGCTATAAGATCCAGCGCCTAACCTCCAGGCACCTAGGAGCTATGGTAAGAGTACGCTAGATATCCAAAACTCACATAAGGAAACCAGAGACAAGGATTGGGGGATGTGGACAAGCAGCTTGGGAGAGCCGTGGGAGACAAGCCTGGGGGAGGGGGGAGGGGGAGATGGGCATGTTAGAATGGGTCTTTAGAGATGGCACATGAGATTCAGAAAAGTGGAGGCAGAGGGGTGGACAGACCAGGTGAAGGGCACAGTGTGAGCAAGAGAGAAGCGAAAGAGAAGTCCATGCCCTGGGATCCCTGAGCTGTTTGGGAGACTGCAGTTCTAGAGATTGGGAACAGCGAGGACCAGGCTAGACAGGTGGGCTGAGGTCTAGAGGCAACAGGGAGTGACGGAAACTTTGTGAAAAGCTGTGAGCTGTCCGTGAGCCAACACCCAACTCATGGACACCAACACCAACTCATTGTACAACAGGACTAGGTGGCTGTAGTGCATAGGGTTTTCACTGGCCAATTGGTTTTAGAAGTAGGTTGTCAGGTCTTTATTCCTGGTCTGTCTTAGTCTGGAATATCTGCTGTCAACTGTAGTTTTCTTGGTAACACACAAGCCTCCACTGACAGATGGGTAGATAGTAGCTGCACCAGGTCTCCTGAACAGAAAGCAAGAATTCTACCACTGGGGTACCACTGCCCTCTCTCTGAGCAGAGAACCAACTTAAGACAGGCCAGCATTTTGAAGAGAACCATTAGGTTGTGCCCTGGGAGCCAAGCCCTGTGTTCAGCTCTGGAATAAGTGAGCAAGTCTGTGCTCTTGGAAGCTCAGAGTGGAGTTAAGGTGATGAAAGCAATGCCTCAAAACTATTCAGCCATCCTGCCTAAGGCAGGGGAAGAAACCCTGACCCTGTGAGCACATGGAATGAACCATAGTCTGACTCTGGCAGCTGGCTTGGGAGATCTGCTCCCAGCTCTCTGCAAAATACATCTTTTGTAAGGGCCCCATGGCCCAGCCTCCCTCCCACAAGCCGTGCACATCAGGATAAGCTGCTATTACATGAGCCTTCTGTTGGATGCCTTCCAGAAAGAGACAGCTCTACTGTGTAATGAAAGCTGTGCCCCGCAGGCCACTGGGTAGGGTCCAGAGCAGAGACAGAGCCAGGGACAGGGTGACAGAGGTTGTGACAAGGGCTGTAGTGGGGCATGTGACAGGAGATGTGACAGATGCTGTGATAGAGACTATGATAGGATATGAGGAGACTATGACAGATACTATAATGGGGGCTGTGATCAAGACGGTGACAGGAGATGTGACAGGGACTTTGCTAAAGCCTGGGGTGGAGGCGGTGACAGAGACTATGATGGGGCTTTGATAGACACAGACACTATACCAGATTCTGGTGAGGACTGTCCCGGGGTTGTGACTAGGGCTGTGACAGAGACTGTGACAGAAGATACTCTGATGGAGTTGTAATAGACATTGTGACAGGGACTATGACAAGAGACTTTGATGGGGCAGACACTGTGACGGGGTTGTAATAGACATTGTGACAGGGACTATGACAAGAGACTTTGATGGGGCAGACACTGTGACGGGGTTGTAATAGAGACTGAGATGGAGATTGTGATGGAGACTGTGACGGAGATTGTGATGGAGGCTGTGACAGAGACTGTGACAGAGACTAGGACAGAGACTATGACAGAGACTATGACGGAGAATTTGATGGGGCTGTGACAAAGACTTTGATGGAGACTGTGACAGAGATTGTGACACAGACTGTGATGGAGGCTGTGACAGAGACTGTGACAGAGACTATGACAGAGACTATGATGGAGACTTTGATGGAGACTCTGACGGAGAGTTTGATGGGGCTGTGACAGAGACTGTGATGGAGACTGTGACAGATTGTGACAGAGGTTATGATGGAGATTGTGAGAGGGGAGATGGCATAGAACTGTGAAAGGGTCTATGAAAGGGGTAGTGACAGCAACTGGGACAAAAACATAACTAAGTCTGGACCCACAATCAGAGTTGGGCCCACACTCCCACAGCTGACAGAGCAGTTGGCAGTCACAGCAGCAACACAGCAAACGTGGGCCCAGCCAGACTCAGGCATCTGTGGCAATGCTGACAGGCTGAAGCTGCCACAACGGGGTGAGGGGGCTGAGTGAGGCAGATTGCCACCCAGCTCTGCCATGAGTTCCTGTGTGTCCATGGGCAGTTTCATGGCCCTCTCTGTGCCTGTTTCTTTGTCGACCTCAGCGAGAGAACATATTACAGAGTGAGGTGGGTACAAATATGTGGACTGACTGAGGTTCCCTGTGAGACTCCACATTGTTGCAAAGGATCTCTAAATCTCTGAAGTTTCAGCAAGCAGTCAGTGGACTGAATAAATGATATGCCTTCTACATATGCATACAACCATTTCCTCATATTTGGGACCATAATTGTAATGAACAAAATGCAAGTTCATTTTGATACATAACTGAACTCTTAGTCATGTTGATAACAACATTTGTGGAGAGCTTGCTCTTTGCTAGACCCCATGACAAGCATAGCATGGATTAGCTCATGCAATCCTGGTTACAGCCCTGTCAGGTAAGGGGTATTGTTCCCATTTTACAGATGACTAAATTGAGGCTCACAGTAGCTGACTAAGTTGCTTAAGTTCCCACAGTTCAAAGAGCCAAGGTTTGAAGGTACTTACACCTGTCCTGATGTGGTACTGTGGGTTAATGTGTTGGACTGCAAAGTTGCTTGGAACCGCAAGGTCAGCAGTTCAAGCTCACCAGCTGCTCCTTGGAACACATACAGGGTTGCTATGGGTCAAACTGGCTCGATGATACTTAACAACAATATACCTAACCCAGTCCTGTGCTTGTATCCATGCCTGCCTTAGCAGTGTTTTCTGTCACAACTGCTATCTTGTCAGATAAACTTTGAAGAATGGTTTGAATCCACCTATTTGTTTTGTGGAAGAAAAACCTGGCTCTCTATTTTCGTAAGATTCCAACCAACCAACCAATGGGGTGCCATCAAGTTGATTCCAATTCATGCCGTATGGAGCACAGTCCTATTCTAGAATAATTGGGGTTGTCATGAGTCAGAATGGACTCTACAACAATGGGATTTTATTTTTGGTTTAACTCCTCTCTACCTCCGCATAGGCACTAGGCTAAGTACTGATAACTGTAGTGTGAAGAGACAAGATATTTTGCCCAAGGAGCTCACGGAATAGCTTAATGGGTTCAAGAAACGTGCTAAATGATGAAACATTTGGTCAGGATCAAACTAAGCACTGTAAATTGTGAACAGCTCTGGCCTACAGTGTGATTGGAGACCAGCAGTCTTTGTTCTGTTCTTCAGATGCTAAAGCCAAAAGCTTTTATGATGACCCAACCCTTATCCCAATATCCTTCTCAGGTCATTTCCAGAAGGGAAAGTCTCTGCCAGACTACTAGAGACGACAGAACCCTCAGCCTCTTCACAGAAAGACCCCTTCTTCCTGTTCTTGAGGGGAGGACCTTCAATCTCCCAGACTGCCCCCCAAAGGGACTAGAAGTGAGGTAGTTACTTGGTAGTGTTTCTCCTAGACTATTAGTCCTCTCCTTCCCATAATGCCTGCTCCTCTGAGGCTCCCACCTCATGACTATCACCCAGGGATCACTCACACCTGTCTTTCTCTCTACCTCAATTTCTGCTCTCATGGCAAGGGCTCCATGTGAAGCATGCATGACCTTACTCTTTGGCCTCCAGTGACCTTCTTCTCCACTTTAGACCCTGGCTCCCATGGCCACAATCTGGAACTGCTCCTCTACCTGTAAAACTTGACATTTGGGCTCCCCAGTCAGACCCCACCCTAGATCTTTGTACTTGCTATTCAAGGACATTGTGTGCTCTGTCTGCCTGCCCCTCCTGCCCTCAATCCATCCCTTCCAGCTTAGATTCCAAAGCCCCCTCCCTGAATTTCACCCTTCATCTTGCCAGTGTTCTCATCTCCCTTGATTCATGGCCCTTTTTGTCTGTTAACCTGGAAATGCCAACCTTGGATCAATCCAGTCACCTCGCGTCTCAATGAGCACATCAGGTGCAGCTGCCTCGCCAGAGCAGCCAAGGAAAGTCACGTGGCTGCACAGATTTGTGCTTCCTCAAGTTCATGGTCTTTAATGTGTCTTGATGCTGTCTGGTAATCTGATTATGTTTTCCTTATCAGCCTTGTCGGCAGCCCATTCCATCAGATACTACTTCTCTCATATTTTCAGTCTCTTCCTACAGGATCTTTCCCATCAAGCCTCTCTATCCACAAAAGTCCTTCTTGAGCCTCATTTTCCTTTTTAAACTTTCCCATCACACATATGCTTCTTGAAAGGTTGGTCTTCACTTCCTTTCTTCACCCATCCCTCAGACCATTGTAATCAGCCTTTAGTACCCACTGTGTTTCCTGCCAGGTCACAAATGCTACACTCCTTACGGGGGCCAACACCTCCCACCCCCACCCCACTTCCTTCTTTTCCTGACTTGACCTCTGGGCATTGTGTGGCACTACTGATCTCTCCTCGCTTCCTGGGCTCCAGGAACACACTCTTCTGATGATCTTTCTACGTCTCTGGCCAGTCCTCAATTTCCTTTGTGTGCCCTCTCCCTCTGCTGTCCTGACCCCCGACTCTGCTGTCTGACCTTTCCTTTCCCATGTAATTGCTCTCCCTGGATACTCATTGTTCAGGTTTTCAGCCAAGCTCTCTCCCCTGGGTTGCAGGTCTATATATTCCACTGTCTTTTGGGTGGTTTACAAGCACCGCTCAGTCTCAATGTCCTCATATCTGTGTTCTTCTCTGTAGACCTCCTGCTCTTCCCACCCAATGAATGACATCCTGTCCACCCAATGGCAGAAGCCAGAAGTATCATTCCTGACTCCTTCCTTCCTTTCCCCACCCCATATCCAATTGATTCCCAAGACTTGTTGTTTCTCCTTCATAAATAAAAGCATCTTTAAAATATCTCTGTTGAGACTTGGAAGGCAAGACGACAGAGTAGGAAGATGCACTGAGCCAAGCCTTGGCAACAGACTTAGGAGATGGAGTGAAACAGATAGAGATGGTGATCCTGGAACCCTGAGTATCAGAGGAGAGGACAGAGAGGTGAATTGAGTGTCTACTGGAAGAGAAAGCTGAACAGGAACAGTGAAAGAGAAAAAAAACAGGCAGGCTGTGGGCTGGTGTGGAGCCGTGCAGCCATCTTGAGCTTTGGCTAATGACTGTTGATACAGCAGTTTGCAGGAACAGGATAAGTAAGACTGGAAGTTCGAGGCAAGGGGGTGCAGTTCTCCCCGTTCCCAGGCCCTTCTGGTAGCTGGGGGTGTGGCCAGTCCCTGCCCCTGACAATCCAGTGGCCAGTGGCGCCCCGTCCTGCACAACCTCTGCTCTGCCTGGTGTCAGGCATCAGACATAGTGCCCCTTCTTCTAGGGGTGTGTAAACCCACCCTTAATCACGCTGCACAGTGAACAGAGAACTATGTTCACATTTCCAGTCTGTACCACATCCATCAGGAGACAGATGGTAAGTGTCTGAGAACACACCAGTATACAATCATCAATTAAATATAAATACGACACCACAATGTCTTGGGAAAAACAGACAATTCAGCTTACACTAAGAAACACAATAGAGTGCTTTAAACAAATAACCAAAATACAGTCAGAAATCATAACATCAGAATGGATACCAGAATTCCCTGATACGGAATTTAAAAAAATTTTATTTAGGTGACTTCAACAGATTGAAAGATTGATGGAAAAAATTGCAGATTAAATCAAGGAAAATATGTACAAAACTATAGAAGAAGTCAGCAAACAATTTGACAAAATAATTTTTTTAAAGAAAAGAAGACATACAAAAACAGCAATTGGAAATCCAGAAGATTAACACTAAGACTTCAGAAATAGATAATACCCTGAAAGCACAAAGAAGTAGAATTGAACCAATGGAAGACTAAATTACTGAGTCTGAAGAAAAGCCTGTCTATATTTGCTAGAGGAACAATCAGAAAAAAAGAACAAAACATCCAGAGAAAGCCTAAGATTTATGTGGGACATATCAAGAGTCCTGGTGTGGCACTACAGGATAAAGCACTGGACCCCATGGTCGGTTTGAACTCCAAGATCAGCAGTTCAAACCTACCAGCCTCTCCTCTGAAACCCTATACATGGTCACTATGAGTCAGAATCTACTTGATGGCACTTAACAACAACAATCAAGATAAATAATTTATGTCTGATTGGAATTCCAGAACAGGAAGAGACAAAATATAGAGACTATTGTCTAAGAGTTGCTAGAAGAAAACTTCCCTAACATTATGAAAGACAAGAAATAGCCATTCAAGAAATTGAAAGAACTTCAAACAGTACAGACCCCAAAAGAAAAACACCAAGACATAATATAATCAAACTTTTTCAAAACCAAAGACAAGGAAAGAATTTTGAGAGCAGTTCAGGAAAAACGAAAAGTTACCTACAAAGGAGAACTAATAAATCTAAGCTCTGATTTCTCAGCAGAAACCATGCAGGCAAGAAGACAATGGGATAACATATATAAAACTCTGAAAGAAAAAGATTGCTAACCCAGAATCGTATGTCCAACAAAATTGTCCATCAAATACGTTAGTGAAATGAGATCATTTTCAGATAAAAAGAAATTAGAGAATTTGTGAAAGTCAGACCAACTTTACAAACAATACTAAAGGGAATTCTTCGGTCAATGAAGCAACAAGAGCACTCAACAACGTGAGACTAATACACGTGATGACATCACCCAGGACTCAACTCAGATATTCAAAGTAATACAGACCTGTAAGATTGAAAATAGATATTCAGAGATGCATTATCAGTATAAAAAAAAAAGGGAATAATATAGTTATGGAACTTCCAAATGAAGATGAAATAAAGTAGATTTCAAGAATAAAGTAAAATAAATAAAAATAAACCTAACTGTAACCCTAAAAACTAGAACAAGCCTTTCTCCTAGCCCTAGCTCAACCCTTACCCCAACAGAACCCCTAGTTCTAACCATAACCCTAAAAAAAAGAAAATAAATAAAATACCCTCCAAAACAAGCCTGTACAATTTTTTTGTGCACTGTTCCAGCAGAGATGTGTATTTTTTTAAAAAATAAAAATATCCCTGTAGTTGGTTATAACAACATGACATTTTTTTAAAAAGTCTATACTTCTTACCACGCCTATTGACACAACACCACATTATTTCTTGCTTATGTGATGAAAAAAAGCCGTGTAGTTGGCCTCCCTACCTCCAGCTTTACCCTACTATAATCCATTATTCAAGATGCTGCCAGAATAACTTTCTAAAACCACTGAGCTTGTCTGCTTGGTTGGTTATGTGCCGTGGACTCGGTTCTGACTCATAGCGACCCTGTACAGGGTTCCCCAGGCTGTAAATCTTTACGGGAGCAGAAAGCGTCTTTTTTTTTTTTTCCCACGAAACAGCTGGTAGTTTCAAACTGTTGACCTTGCGGTTCGCAGACCGATTCGTAACCACTATGCTACCAGAGCTCCTTGAACTTGTCTGCTTAAATCTCTTCAAAAGCTTCCACTAGTTTTAGAATAACATCCAAAAACTCCTTCCCTTGATAAGTAGCCTTTATGGCTGCCGTTGCTCCTTCAGCCTTCTCACTCACCAGTACCCTTCTTATGGTTGCACTCTATACTCAAACTTCCATGATGTTTTCTGCTTGTAGGGATGGTGATCATCTTGTTAGCAGCAATTATGACGCTGGTAGTCGTTGATGATTCTGGTAGTCAGTTTATAATGCTGTCCATAAACTTTAAAGGCAGTCCTTGGAGGAAAAGACCCTATCTCAAATATAGTTGCTTACATCTGTCTCTGGTAGCGTAGTGGCTACAAGTGGGGCTGCCAACCTCAAGGTCAGCAGTTCAAAACTACCAGCGGTTCCGTGGGAGAAAGATGAGGCGTTCTGCCCCCCTAAAGATTTACAGCCTCGGAAACCCTGTGCAGGGTCACTACGAGTCGGAAGAGACTCCATGGTACTTAACAACAACAACATCCGTCTCCTGGCCCCTTCTCCACCTGGATTGTTTTAGGATGCTATGGTTGGGGCTCTGCCTATCTTCCCACGCTGACTTTTGAATATCAGACAGAGCCAGCCAATTTCCAGTGTTTGTCTCTTTTCAACCTGTAGTTGAGCTCAGCACTTTGGCTAAGGTGGGGATGCTGATGGTGGAAGGATAATGGTGATGAATGTGAAGATGCTGCTGCTGACAGCACCATGTGGGGAGATGATAGGTTAGCCAGGGGACGGGAGACGATGTGGCTCTGGCACCCCTCGTCAGTTGGTGAAGGCCCTAAAGTCCTTCTTTGCTGGTGATTTCTTCAGACCTAGCTGCTTTGCACGTCTCAAAGGTTTAGCTGTGTAACACTGACCTACTGAGCATTCTACTTGTAAACCCAAGACTACAAGCTGATCCCATCATGAAGCATTTGGTTTGTCAGGCTGAGATTCTAACTCTTCTGGTATGAACAACATTCTGCCCTAATATCAGCACTGATTTGCATCGATGAATATGACTGGGGATTTTTTTTCTAAACTGGAGAAGGTAGTAGGTGCTAAGAAGAAAGGAGATGGACATTATGTCCTTGTGAGAGGCTGAGTAATGGCCCCCAAAGATATCCAAGCCCTCATCCTTAGAACCTGTGAATGTTACCTTACATGGCAGAACAGACTTTGTAGATGTGATTAAAAATCTTGAGATAGGGAGATTATACTGGATTATCTATTGTTGTTAAGGGCCATTGAGTCCGTTCTGACTCATAGCAACCCTGTATAGGGTTTCCGAAGAGCAGCTGGTGGTTTTGGACACCAACCTATCAGTTAGCAGTCTAAAGCTTACCCTGCAGCATCACACCAGGATGGGCCCTAAATGTAATAAAAAGTATCCTTGTAAGAGTGAGGCAGAGGGAGATTTGACACAGAAGCAGCCACACAGGGTGCTATGATGCTGACTTTGAAAACTGAGGAGGAGGCCGTGAGTTAAGGAATACAAGGAATTGGAGAGGGAGGGGACTTCAAAAAATTTGTGGGAAAATTCTATTATCTTTTAATTCCATTTTTCACTAAACTTTGTGAAGCCTCCTCTAATCGTGCTAAAACAAAACAAACAACCAAAACCCCCATTGTTGTTGAGTAAATTCTGACTCATAATGATCCTATATAGGGCTTCTAAGACTGTAAATCATTTAGCAGTCTAGTGCTTATCCTACAGCACAATCAGGGTTCCTCATACAGCTCTATTCCTATTATTATTAACTTCTGTCGAGTCACTTCCAACTCATACTGACCGTCTACAGAGTTTCCATGGAGCAGTTGGTGGATTTGAACTGCCAACCTTGTGATCAGCAATCCAGTGCCTATCCTACAGCAGCTATTTTTAGGCTATTAGGTGCTGTTAAGTCAATTCCAACATACAGCAACCCTACGTGCAACAGAAGGAAACACTGCCTTGTCCGGTGTCATCCTGACACTTGCTACTATGCTCGAGCCCATTGCTGCTGCCACTGTGCCAATCCATCTAGTTGGGGGTCTCCCTCTTTTCTGATGACCCTCCACTTTACCAAGAATGATGTCCTTCTCCAGAGACTGGTCCCTCCAGTCTATGAGAGACAAAGTCTGGTTATCTTGGCTTCTAAGGAGCATTCTGGTTGTACTTCTTCCAACACAGATTTATTTGTTCTTCTGGCAGTCCATGGTACCTTTAATATTCTTCTTCAACACTATAATTCAAATGCACCAATTCTTCTACAATCTTCTTTATTTATTGTCCAAATTTCACATGCCTATGAGGTTACTGAAAATATCATAACTTGGGTCAGGCGAAATCTAGTCCTCAAGCTGTTATCTTTACTCTTGAACACTTTAAAGAGGTCTTGTGCAGCAGATTTGCCCAATGCAACACGTTGTTTGATTTCTTGATTGCTACTTTCATGAATGTTGATGGTGCATCCCAGCAAAATGATGTTTCTAACAACTTCAATCTTTTCTCCATTTACATGGATGTTATTATTGGTCCAGTGGTGAGGATTTTTGTTTTCTTTATATCGGGGTGCAAACCCTACCGAAGGCTGTGATCTTTGATCTTCATCAGTAAGTATTTTAAGTCATCTTTACCTTCAACAGGCAAGGTTGTATTATCTGCATATTGCAGGTTGGTAATGAGTCTTCCTCCAATCCTGATACCACATTCTTCTTCATATAATCCATTTTCCTAGATTCTTTGCTCAGCATACAGATTTAATAAGTGTGGTGAAAGAATGCAACCCTGGAGCACACCTTTCCTGATTTTAAACCATTCAGTGTCCCCTTGTTCTGTTTGAACGACTGACTCTTGGTCTTTTTACAGGTTCTTCATGAGCACAATGAACTGTTTCGGAATACTCATTCTCCACGATGCTGTCCATAGCTTGTCATGACTCACACAGTCGGAAACCTTTTCATAGACAATAAAGTGTCTGCTTTCAGCCAAGATCCATCTGGCATCAGCAATGATATCCCTCATTTCATGTCCTCAACTGAATCTGGCTTGAACCTCTGACAGTTCCTTGTCAATGTACTGTTGCAGTCATTTTTGATTTGTCTTTAGCAAAATTTTACATGCATGTGATATTGTCTGATAATTTCCACATTCCATTGGTTCACTTCTCTTTGGAATGGGCACAAATATAAATCTCTTCAAATTTCTTGGCATAGATGAGTGAGTACTTTAGTGCTCATCACTTTTTGGAAATATTTCAATTTTTATTCCATAAATTCCTGGAGCTTCGTTCTTTGCCAATGCCTTCAATGAACCTTGGACTTCTTCCTTCAATACCATTGGCTCTTGATCATATGCTACCTCTTGAAATCGTTGAACATGGACGATTTCTTTTTGGTACAGTGACTGTGTATTCTTTTCATCTTGTTTTGATGCTTTCTGCATCATTCAATACTTTGCCCCAAAAAAATCCTTCAACATTGCAAGTCCAGGCTTCATTTTTTCCCTTGGTTTTTTCAGCTTGAGAAATGTTGAGAATGTTCTTCCCTTTTGGTTTTCTAAGTTCAGGTGTTTGCACATTTCATTATACTATTTGACTTTGTCTTCTTGAGCTGTCCTTTGAAAGTTTTTGTTTAGCTCTTTTACCTTCTCATTTCTTCCATTTGCTTTAGCATCTCTATGTGGAGAGCACATTTCAGAGTCTCTTCTGATATTCATTTTGGTCATTTCTTTCTTCCTTGCCTTCCTAGTAGCCTTTGCTTTCTTCCAGTATGGTGATCTTGATGTCATCCACAATTCTGGTTTTCGGTCATTAGTGTCTAATACACCAAGGTCTTATTTTGGATGTTGTGGACTTGTTTTAATTATTTCTGGCTTCAGCCTGGACTTGCATATGAGCAATATGATGATATGGAGCTTTTCCACTGTTTCTTCTCACAAATGTAGTCAAGTTGATTTCTGTGTATTCCATCTAGGAGGTCCTTGTGTGTAGTCACCTTTTACATTGTTTAAAAAAAAGGTATTTGCAATGAAAATAAGCCACTGTCTTGCAAAATTCTATCATGTGATCTCTAGCATCATTTCTATCACCAAGGCCGTATTTTCCAAATATTGATCCTTCCTCTTTATTTCCAACCTTTGCATTCCAATCACGAGTAATTATCAATACATCTTGATTGCATGTTTGATCAATTTCAGACTGAAGAAGTTGGTAGAATTCTTCAATTTCATTGTCACTGGCTTTAGTGGTTGGTGTGTAAATTTGAATAACAGTGATGTTAACTGGCTTTCCTTGTAGACGTGTGGCTATTATCCTACCACAGACAGCATGGTACTTCAAGATAGATCTTGAAATGTCCTTTGTCATGATCAGTGAGACACTATTCCTCTTCATAAGTCATTCCCAGCATAATATACCATGTGACTGTCTGATTGCAAGTGGCCAATGCCAGTCCATTTTAGCTCACTAATGCCTAGAATTTCAATCTTTATGCTCCTGGTGTGGAGCTGTAAGATCAGCACTGGACTGTGAACCACAAGATTGGCAATTCCGGCTCAGCTGCTCCTCAGAAATCCTATACAGTGTCACTATGAATTGGAACAGACTTGGTGGCACTCAACAACTACAACAACCATGCCTAGGATATTGATCTCTATGCATTTCATTTCATTTTTGACATTTCCAATTTTCCTAGATTCATACTTCATACATTCTATGTTCCAATTAATGGCCGTTTGCCGCTATTTCTTCTCATTTTTATTAGTGCCCCATCAGCAAATGAAGGTCCTGAAAACTTTACTCCATTCCCCTCATCATGGTCAACTCTACTTTGAGGAGGCTGTTCTTCCTTGGTCATATTTTGAGTGTCTTCCAACTTGTGGGGCTCATCTTCTAGCTCTATATTTGACAACATTCTGATGCTATTCATAATGTTTCAATATTCAATATCCTGTACGCTATCTAACTGTGTATCACTGCTATGCATAAGGTTGTCAGTGGCTAAACAAGTAATCCACCTCTCCTTCTTCTGAGTCTGTCTTAGTCTGGAAGCTCAGCTGAAAACTGTCCACCACGAGTGACCATACCAGCATTCAAAATAGTGGTGGCATCCAGCATCACAGCAGCATGCAAACCACCACAGTGTGGCAAACTGACAGACGAGTAGCAGACAACAACTATAGAATATGGAAAAGGCAAGGAAATGGATTTCCCCTTAGAGCCTCTAGAGGCAGCATGGAGCTTGCCAATAGATTTCATTCTAGTGAATCTAACCTCCAAAACTTTAAGAGAATAAATGTGTGTTATTTGAAGCCACCAAGTAAGTGAAAATTTGTTACAGTGGCCTCCCCCTGTCCCCTGAGTACTTTTTGAGATGGATTAAACCCTTTGTTTGTAGCCACGAGGCCAGGCTTTGAAAAGATGACAAGACTGTTCCCTTCATTGCACTTGGGATCCAGTGTCCTTGGTTCCAGCAGATGGTGGCTTTGGGAATATTGGAAGGGGACACTTGCTCTGTGCCATAGTCATACTGGGGGCACTCTCGGAGTGGGTGCTGGGCACTCCTCTAGTGGCTTTGCTGGCAGCAGGCATTGAACTAGGACAGGAGACGAAGAATTCTATAGAGACATATGGGGATTGGGGCTGACAGGGTGAAGCTGCAGCATATGTGAGCTCTCTTTTGGGAACTCCAGAAATAATTGTGGCAGAGGAGGAGAAGGGCAGAGGGCCTGTCGGCACAAGAAGAGAAACAGCAGAAACTTTGGATTATGGATGTTAATGGGACTTTATTTATAGTTACAGACTGGGAGGGTCGGATAGCATTTGTGTTACGTGACTCTTCGAAGTGACTACTCCCTCCCCACCTTTACACAATGTGGCTGGTTAAGCAAAGAATGATTTCCAAACTTTTTCATCCTCTTCCCCCATTTTCATTTTAAAAATGTATTTTTTTATTATTGTGTTCAAGAAGCACTCTCTGTATTTAGGGGAGTCTCCCTTTTCTATCATAGCCATTTTCTACCCCACTGTATTTATTATTTATTTTAACTTTTGTTATGAAATTTTTGCTATGCAAAATTGTTCATCTTTATGTTGTCAAGCAAATAATTCTTTCCATTTATAATATCTAACTTAAATATCACACTTAATGAGCTTTGCCCCCTCAGGAAACATTCACTTAAACTTTCTTGTTTATAATAAAATTTTCATATGCATATGTAGCACTATGGAATGAGCACTGGATTGCTAACCATTCCTTGGAAACCCTATACATGAGTCGGAACC
>NW_006408610.1:5151833-5152951 GCF_000296735.1 Chrysochloris asiatica | reverse complement strand
GTTTCTTGCAGTAGTGTTTTGTAGTTTTCTTTGTATAAGTCCTTTGTTTCTCTGGTTACATTTATTCCAAGATATTTCATCCTTTGGGTGGCTTTTGTAAAAGGCACTGGCCGGCGGGCGCGGAAGCAGGAGCCGCGTGCAGGCAGGCAAAAGCTCAAAAATGCCTGTAATTCCTCAGCAATTTGATCTTTTAAAAAAACAAGTTCAAAATGTTGAAATATAAGATCTTATGTTTGTTCAAAGGCTGTCTGTCTGCTAGACAGAGGTTTCCTATGTGCGATTCCGCCCCTTTTCCCCGGAGCCCTACCTGAGCTGCCTGGTCCGGGAAGCAATGGTCCCCTCCTTCCTAGGTAGTCCTTTCAATTCTTCTAAAGTCCTGGATAGTCAGTCCTTGATGAGTCCTATACAGCATCCAACTTTTTATTATTATTAAAATGAATGTTTTATTGTGTATTGTGTGATAGTTTACATGGGAAAATATTAGTTTTCCATTCATTCTATCATACATTGTTTCATTGTCATGGTTACCATCCCGTCCATGCATCATCCCCCAACCAAAGGGTATACCCTGCATGCCCCCCTCCCCCCATGGTCCTCAGCACACAGCCCCTTTCCCTATCTGGATCTCAAGTCCCCAGTCACTCCATCTCTTCACGTCTTCCTCTCTGTCTCCATCTCAGGCCTCACTGCTTCTCTGGGTGGGGTCCCACTCTCTGCTCTTCTCCATTGATGGTCCCAGGACCCTCCGCTCGTAGACTGAAAGGTTAGTCTCTCCCCTCCTTGCTATAAAATACCCACCTTTACATTTCCAGACCTCACAATCAGTCCTGGTAACAATTATTCACCATTGCATCACATGAGACCCATCTGGATTTCTTTTCATCAGTGCTTCCTAGACAGGTTGGATAGTATTCACTGGACACTCTACTATCCTCCTTGCCCTGTGGATCTAGGTTCCCTCTTGAAAGCTTGTAAGCCAGTCACTTCTCACCTTTGTATCCCTCCCCCAGTTTTGGGAAGCCAATGCTCAAGTTACCCATCCCTATCCACTCTGTGTGGAGGGGGTGGGAATAATTCATGGAGCTGGGATTTGTTTCCTCTTTTGAGCTACTGCATTT
>NW_006408610.1:5146509-5151494 GCF_000296735.1 Chrysochloris asiatica | reverse complement strand
TGATAAACGGAGAAAAGATTGAAGTTATCGATGACTTCATTTTGCTTGAATTCTCAGCCAACATTCAAGGAAGCAGCAGTCAAGAAATCAAAGGATGTATTGAATTAGGAACACCTGAGGCACAAGACCTCTTTAAAATGTTCAAGAGCAAAGATATCAGTTTGACGACTAAGGTGCGCTTGATCCAAGCCATGGCATTTTCAGTAGCCTCACATGCATGTGAAAGTTGGACAGTGAATAAGGAAGACCATAGAAGAATCGATGCATTTGAATTACGGTGTTGGTAAAGAATTTTGAAAGTACCATGGACTACCAGAAGAACAAGCAAATCTGTGTTGGAAGAAGTACAGCCAAAATACTCCTTAGAAGTCAGGATGGCAAGACTTATCTCTTGTACTTTTGACGTGTTGTTAGACGGGACCAGCCTCTGGAGACGGATATCATGCTTGGTAAAGCGGAGGGTCAGGAACATGGACTGACACAGTGGCAGCAACAATGGGCATTCAAAATATTGGTGGCAGAGCTGCCATGACAATATTGTGAGGACGGCGCAGGACTGGGCAGTGTTTTGTCTAGTTGTGTGCATAAAGTCTCTAGGAGTCACAAACAACTTACAGTATCTAACAACAGCAACCTATAATCCATCTGTTCTTCATTCACTAGACAAGCCTCCTTTCTCATACACTAAGCTTCTGTAAGTCCATGGAAATGTATTTCTAGCTTCTGTATCTGTTCCACAAGGAGCCCTGGTAATGCAGTTGTGATGTGCACTTATCTGGTAATCAAAAGGTTGGTGGTTCTGACTCATTAGTCACTCCATGGGAGAGAGATGTGGCCGTATGCTTTTGTCAAGATTGTAGACTTGGGACCCTGATGGGGCAGTTCTACTCTATCTTGTTTGGTCATTATGAGTTGATGACATACAACAACAATATCTGTTCCACTGATTTGTTTCCTAGTTTCCACTTGCTCCCTCCCCCAAATTATTGCGTTGTTGTTAAGTGCCATCGAGTCAGTTCCGACCCAAGTGACCCTGTATAGTGTTTCCTAGGAGTGGCTGGTGAACTTGAACTGCTGACCTTGCAGTTCAAATAGCTTTGCAGTCTGGCACATTAACCCACAGCACCACACAAATTACTGCTGTTGTTGTTGTTAGGTGCCATCAAGTTGGCACCAACTCATAGCGACCTTATGCACAGCAGAACAAGACACTGGCCCGATCCTGGGCCAACCTCACTACTGTTACCATGCTTGAGTCCATCGATGCTGCCACTTGGCCAATCCATCTCATAGGAGGTCTTCCTCTTTTTCTCTGACCCTCCACCTTACCAAACATGATATCCTTCTCCAGTAACTGGTCCCTCCTGACAATATGTCCGAAGTATGAGAGGTGAAGTTGGGCCATCTTGGACTCCAAGGAGCACTCTGGCTGCTCTTCTTCCAAAACAGATCTATTGGTTCTTTGGCAGCCCATGATACTTTCAATATTCTCCTCCAACACCATAACTCAAAAGCATCAATTCTTCTATGGTCTTCCTTATTCACTGTCCAGCTTTTGCATGCATAGAAAGTTATTGAAAATACCATGGCTTGGGTTATGGTAATGGCATAGTGTAGCATGCTATTAAATAAATAAAGAAAGAAGTCTCTCCCTTCTACTCCTCCTCTTTTTTTTCAGAATTTTCCTAATTAAAAAAATTTTTTTTTTAAATTTTTACTAGATTGACTATAGAATGATTTTGGCCATGTTAAAAAATCATATTAGCATCTTGAATAGAATTTGCAGGATTCATATTTTAACTTAAGGGAAATAGAGATCCATATATTATGGCAGATTTCCTCCAAGAGGAAGGTCTGTCTAGATTTATTTAAGTCTTCTTTTGTATCTGAGAAGAATCATGCCATGGTTCAGCCCTGGTGCCACCTTTTCTCTCATTTTTGTTTCTTTTTGCTCATTTCTGTCAAGTTTGGGGAGGACAGTGTTGTAAACCCACATTTAAGCCACGATGCTTTCCCGAGATCTTTAGATTTGTACAGAATTGAGGTCGAAGGAGGAAATGAGCTGAAGCTGTGGATGTGGGTAAAATTCCCAAAGAGATTTCATGGTAAATGAGAAGAACAAAAACCTTGCAAAGCATCAACACTTAGGGGGCAAAAGAATGTGGATGAAAGCACAGAGAAGGGCGAGGTGGGAAACCAACAGAGTGATAGCAAGAACATCAGAAAAGGAGGAAAGCTCAAGAGGGGCATTGTCCATAGAGTCCAGAGCTTCGGTGAAGTGGGGAATGAGGACTGTAATGCAGACGTGCTTGTGTTGGTTGTGGCTGGTTTGTGGTAAGGTGACTATGTTCTGTTGTGTTTAAACTGGGACATTTGGAAAAGACTCTGAGTTAACAAGGGTAAGCCAGGATTCTTCCAGAAAATGGACATATGATGACCCTAGTCAGTGTGGATCTCTGGGAAAGCAGTTCTAGGGGAGGGTGGCCAAGGTGTCCAGATTGTGAAGGCAGAGGAACCAAGAAAGACAATGAAGTAGTTTGTTGTTTTTAGAAATTTGGCCACAAGGTAAAGACAAAGTTGAATAAGAGCTATACAGGAATTAGGGTTGAAGAAGGGTTGGTTTGCTTGTTTTCTGGACTCTGAGAAATTTGCTTGGGGAGGGAAAGGGCTTAGGAAAGTGAGAGGAGATTAAGACGCAAGCTATAGAAGGGATCATTAATAAAGCAAACCCAGTTTGTGGTGAGCAGACTCTGACTCCTGGTGCATCCAAGAATGCCATTGTAGAACTGTGTTCCAGAGGGAGTCCAGTGCTGGATTTCCTGAAGCAGATTGCCAGACCGTTCTTTCTAGGTGCCTGTAGGTGGACTCAAGCCTCCAGCCTTTCAGATAAAAGCATGAATGGCAAATTAGAAAAAAGTTGAGGTGCCGAGAAGGGGATTTAAGATTTTTCCCCCCCAGAATGTTTGTTGAGAAATAGATGGGCAAATTTGTATGGGACAAAGAGCCACCAGGAGGATGGGGTGGAAGTGCTAACCCCTTCCTTTTGGGAATCAACATCTCTGATGGACTAAAATGGTTATGAATGAAGTCTGTTGGTAGTATGAATCTAGACAGGTTGTCCAAGTTCAGTGCCACGCTAATGTATGTCTGGGACTGGAAGCCTCTCCCATCCTAGGTAGGTGCTTTGACATGTTGGGGTCTTTGTCCTCTGGAGAAATTATACAACATCTGTAGAAATCTGGACCAGTGAGGGCATCATTGCATTGGCAGACAGGGATGCACAGACAGCAGGATCAAGTTCTGCAAGTGACACCTTGGGGTGGTCATGGAAGTCATAGTTACTTAGAGGCTCCGGTTACCTCTTGACCTGGCTTTGGATGACCCAGCCCTTTGCATACAGCTTCCTGAGATAACTGGGGCATTCTTACCTTGGTGTTCTTGGGAAATTCATGGTGGAAGAGAACACCAAGAAAGAGATATTCGATTTCTTGCTACGTTGCATGGGCTTTATTTATGAAACAGTCATCTCATTTATGCCCCAAGTTGATAAAGCAAGTTTCTGTAATGGAATGATCTGCAGTCATTGTAAATTTTGTTAGAAAATCATGTTTGATGACATGAAAAAAAGATTCAGGACATACTAATTGAAAATCTAGTATGAACATGATATCTAATTTTTGAGAAGAATGTGTAATATATCTATATACACAAAGACCTAAGACTAAGAATATATAGCAGTTAGCACTGGTTGTTTCTGGGTGTTGGCACAATGGGTGAGTTTTCCATTCTCTAACCTTTGTTTTCGAAATGTTCTACAATGTGCTTATGTGCTGTTTTAGAAAGTTAAGAAACAATTTTTAGAAGGATGTCAAGCAGTAGGGACCCCAGCTGAGCCTGGAGGAGGAATCTGTCCAGCAGCCAATGGATGAGGTTGGGTGTACTCGCTCCAGCTGCACTCAGCAGGTACAGCTTCTGGCTGTGTAAATTGAGGGGAAAACAACTTGGTCAAATTTAGCAATGCACCTAGCCCAGTGCTGCTCAGAGGTCACTCCTGGGACAGATCCAGAGGGAGCTACCCTACATTTCTCTTCAGGGCTCCACAGACAGTCACCACCCTTGAACTAGTGTCTTAAATCCAGATGACAAAAACCATTCTTTTCCCTTTCTTTTCACCCTGAACACAACTATCCTGAGCCCATTTGTATCCAAGACCAAATGGGAGAAATAACCAAGGGGCTTTGGTGGCCAGGGCTATGATTTTGGCTTTATGAATGCCATGTGTTCTGCAGTGCACAAAGCTATGACTGTTTCAACAATGGGCCTGTGGGCAGAGGAGTGAGGACACTCTCAGATCCAGGTATGGGGAGAAGGCATATTGCTAGACCCATAGAAGAACTCTACATATAGAAGAAAGCCTAGGTAGTCCTTTTCTTTTCTTTTCTTCTTTATTGTGAATTATATGATAGTTTACATGGGAGAACTTTAGTTTTACATTCATTCCATCTTATATCATCTCACTGCCATAATTCCAATCCCCTCCATGCATCATCAACCACCCAAAGGATATATCCCAGAAACTCACCCCCTACACTTCCTCCTCCTGCCCCCAGTTTTCGGCCCAGAGTCCCTTTCCCTCTCTGGGTCCAAGGTCCCCAGTTGCTTCCTCACTCTACGTCATCATCTCTGTCTCTATCTCAGGCATCTCTGTTTCTCTGGGTAGTGTCCCGCTCTCAGCTCTTCTCCGTTGATGGTCCCAGAGGCCTCCGCTCCTATCCTGGAGAATTAATCACTCCCATCCTTGTTACAAAACTTCCACCTTTGCATTTCCAACCCTCATAATCCGTCCTGATAAGCATTATTCACTACAGTATCACAAGTTACCCATCTGTATCTCCTTTCATCAGCTCTGCCCAGACAGATTGAATAGTACCTACTGGAGATTCTGCCTTCTGCCATGCTCCCTAGCACCAGGTTCCCTCTTGAAA
>NW_006408610.1:5127991-5142448 GCF_000296735.1 Chrysochloris asiatica | reverse complement strand
TTCATCCAGTCATTGAAGTCAGGTCAAGTGGGTATCATCTGCAAGTGTGGGTGTTCTTGCATCTGTCCGCCCTCTTCTTATCAGCTGGTCATTTCGCTCTCCACTTTAGTCCCCTGTGGCTGTGTCACTGACTCTGTTCTTGTGGTAGCAGTCTGACTGCCCTTATTGTTCTGTATTTTCCCTGTAGGTCTTTCTTTCAAGAAATGTCTTCTGGTTTTCTGGCTGCTCCAGGCTGGTCTGCTTGTCCTTTCAAGAGGAAAGTTTCCCGTCTCTGAGAGTCTGGATGTGGTTAGGCTTTGATCTATATTCTTATGTACTGCCGAGGCTCTTCAGGAAACCTCCTTCACTGGATACATTGTAGTCCCATTTTAGGTATTCCAATCAGTTATAGGCAGAAGCAGCATCCAATTTTTATGGTCAGCACACTCACTGTGGCCCAGGAAAGCCCTTGGGGCAGTAAGTGATCCAAGTCAACTCCCTTGTATGGAGCTGATGCTGCTTCCCACCAACGATTAGCCAGTATGTGTGTTGGGCATGAGTGCATCTCCATAGGGCCATGTGGAAGCACCTGGGGACTACCTCATCCTCTGTTTTCTCTAGACTTCCTGAACTTTTGATCCTCAAATCAGATGTTACTGCTTGCCCCACAGAAAGCCCATTAGTCAGACAGACATCTCTGCTTAGCACAGTAGAGTTGTCTCCTTCTCGAGATCAGCATGTGGGCCAAGAAACAGGAGGGAAAAAAGTTGGGCAGATGAGGAGGGAGCGGGCTCCGCTGTCCCACTCCATACCCATGTAAAGACCTCATGCTACCCTTGGTACCTACTGGCTCTTCTCTAAGCTTCCCACAAAGATGGTCTGAAGGAGAAATGAGATCTATCCTTGGTCTGACTCATGATAGACATTCCACAAATACTTGTTAAATGAACAAATGGGTGAGTGAGGGAGTGAATTCATTAACTAATTTTGTAGACACAAAAGCCTTATATGGCTGAATTCACATGCACATAAAAATACCTATGGTGCCTGGTCATGAGTTAAGAAGATGTTAAGATGCTAAGAGGATAAGGTTTGTGACTGATTACACATTTTTATGCATTAATTGTGTCAGTTAAAAAAAAATCCTACCATACACTGGAACCACAGAACATTAAGCCCAAAGTTCAAATACGAAAGGTAAGATCCAGAAGGAGAAGGGACTAGCTGAGCCCACTAGATTAGCCTGCCCGCCCCTGCAGAACGCTTCCCACTCTCCATTCTACTTGCTCAGTGTGGTAGGGGACCTTCCGCTCTGGACCAGCTTTCCTATAAATAAATACTGATTGGACACCCACTAAACACTGTTGCTAGGTGCTAGGGATATAGTGGTGAACAACCGTTGCCTTGCTGGCACAACAGTAAAATGTTCGACTGCTAACCAAAAGTTCAAACCCATCCCATGGCGTACTTGGAGAAAGACCTGGCAATCTGCCGTAAAGATTACTGACTAGAAAGCCCTATTGGGCAGTTTGACTCTGCCATATGGGATTACTATGTGTCAAAATCAGCTTGATGACACCTAGCAGCAATGACTATTGTGTTAACAGGAAAGAGATGCAATGAATCAGGAAATATGATAAGGGAAGTGCATTAGGACTTAGGAGCCCAGAGGAGGGACACCTGACCCACTCTTGGGGCAAAATGTCAGGTGCTGGGGGGGCTCAGGTAGGGAGTAGACACTCCAAGGACTCCTCTTACAGTGTCATTCCAGAGGCATTTGCACCCCGCATTCCCCACTGCCAGTTCTGTCTCCTGATTGCCTGTGAGTGCCAGACACTCCAGATAACTGTCACACCTCAGTGGCTAAGGGGACAGATAAGCAGAACAGGCTACTCAGATGGAGTGAGCCTCAGGCAGAGGTGGCAGACTCCAGAGGGAGACCCTGGGAAGGAAAGGGCCTGTCATCCTGCTTGAGGAGGTGTGGGGGGAGAGTGTGGGCCCTTCCATCCCTAGGCAACCATACTGGGCTTTTCTCTTCAAACATGAATCTCGGTCTTGTTTTGAAGCCAACGCTTCTCTAGATGACTGCACATCCTTTTGATCTCCTTTTGATCTCCCTCCTCCCATCTGCCAACTCTCCACCTCATTGACAACACATCCCTTCTGCCTCCTTAGCCCATTCTGAGTCATTTCTTCATTTGACTAACTCCTGAAATTCAACCTATTCCAGAGAAGTTCCAGAGACAGAGGCAGAGACGGAGAGAGAAGAATCTCTAACTTCTCTTCCTCATCCCCCTCATTCTGGTCCTTGCAGTACCGATACCATGGACAGGGAGCCTAGTATCAGTCAGGGATCCCACAGGAAATGGAGAGCATATTTACACTATGCAATAAAGGACAGCTTAACAAACAGACAAGGAAAACAGAGGGGATGGTTTAGGACCCCATCTAGAGACAGCGGGATACAATAACCACTCCTGGGCTGAAAGGGGCAAACAGGGGGAGTGAGAAGCCACACAGAGAAACCCCATGAGGGAATCTGTGGCCTTTCCTAGAGGAGCATAACATCAACAGTGGCCTAAGACGGAGGTTTGTTGTTGTTGTGATGTGCCACGGAGTTGGTTCTAACTCATAGCGACCCTGAATAGGGTTTCCGAGGCTATAAATCTTTACAGGAGCAGAAGGCATCATCCTTCTCCCATGGAACAGCTGGTAGTTTCAAACTGCTGACATTGAGGTTTGCAGCCTGATTCGTAACCACTACGCTACCAGAGGTGCCAGGGAATAAATACCCCAACCTCTCTCTCTTCTTGCCCACTGGTCTTTTGGGGTCTTCCATTGGCTGAACCCAACCAGAAGTAAGCACAGAAAACCCATTGACTTAATCAATTAAGGTCAGCATTTTGGCCATGAGTCTAGTGGAGAGGCGTGGTCAGTGGACCTGAAAGGGGCACACCAAAGATGTCCGACTGTGACTATGCTAATGCCTCACATGTCCATCTCAGTTCATGATGAGGTAGGCGATATTACTATGCTCACTGCAGAGAGAAGGAATCCTAAGCTAGTGAGTGGTAAATCAAGGCAAACAGGCTACAGACTTGTGATTCCACTGACGTCATTGTTCAGGAGCCATCTACAGCAATGCTGTCCAAGAGAAAGTTCTGCAGTGATGGGAATGTTCTATAATGGTACGTACTGCCTAATTTAATAGCCATGAAGTCCTGGTGTGGTGCTGGAAGATAAGCACTTGACTGTTAACTACAAGGCTTGCAGTTCAAACCTACCAGGAGCTCCTTGGAAACTCTATACAGGGTCGCTATGAGTCCGAAATGACTCCACAGCACTTAACAACCATATGTGAGTCCTGAAGTAGTTCTGTAGGATCAGCGTTGGACTGCTAACTGCAAGTTCAGTTGTTCAAGCTCACCTGTCACTCCTTAAAAACCCTATACAGGATTGCTATGAGTTAGAACCAACTGGACAACACTCAACAACAACAACAATCATATGTAAGTATTGACCACTAGGAATGTGGCAAGTGCAATGGAGGAACTGAATTTTAAACTTTATTTTCATTTAACTGCCTTGTTAAGCTACCCTACTGGACAGACCCTCACTCTGTGGTTCATTTACTGGTGGACCCTCAGAGGAAAGAACTGTTGTCAGTCTTACTCTGCAGCTGATTGGGATGTAAGTTGGGGTGTACTTGGATAAAGAAAAGATGTAAATGCTTTTATTTGCTTTCCCACATCTCAGGCTGAAAGGGTCACCAGATACATCTCCATCCTCACCTGGGCAGGAGTAGCAATCAAGGTAGGAGAGTCAGCAAGATGCTGGTGGGAAAAGTGTCCTAAGGGAAAAAGGGGCAAAAGAACTTCCATTGATTTTCTTACTGGACGTGCTGGTTGAAATAATAGATAGTCCTAGGATGGACTTTTCAGAGATTTAGTTTTCTACTTGTCCTTAGGCAGGCCCTTAAGCAAATAAAAAAAAAAAAATTATTATAAATTGAGTGAAAGATTACAGACAAGATCATCAGTTTTACATTCAACAAATCCTACACTTTGTTTCATCTCAATGATTGCAATCCCCTCCCTGCAACAGCAGTCATCCTGCTTCCTCCCTGTGCTTCCTATCTCCATTCCACCCTCCTTCCCATCCCTTCTCAACTTTATCCTTAGGTGAATTATTGACCATTCCATGGTAAGCAGACCTTACTAGTATTGTTGACTGCACTATATATCTATCTAATTTGTTGTTGTTAAGTGCCGTGGAGTCGGTTCCAACTCATAGTGACCCTGTAAAGGGTTTCCGAGGCTGTAAATCTTTACGAGAGCAGAAAGCCTCATCTTTCTCCCGCAGAACAGCTGGTAGTTTTGAACTGTTGACCCTGCAGTTTGTAGCCTGATTCGTAACCAGAGTTCCTTATGCCTATCTAACGCTTCCCTGAAAATTAGACCACGAGGGTGAGTTCCATTCCAGACCTGGGGTGGTCAAGGGCCATAGACTTGGGTTCCTTCAGTTTCTTTCTGACCAGTAAGCCCAGTCTTTTATATATTTGTAATTTTGAGTTTTGTTCCACAATTTCTGCCACTCTGTCTTGGACCTTCTGTGATCCCTTTCAGAGCAATTGGTAGCAATAGCTGGGCTCCTTCTAATTCTGGTCTCCGAGTCATGGTGCCTGATGTTCACCTGCTCCATTGGTCCATTTGACTAGTTGATTTCAAGCATCTTTGATTTTCATTATTTTTATTTCTTCTGCACATGGAGAGACCAACAGTTGTACCTTAGATGGTTTTTAAGATCCCAGACTCTACTTGTCTTTGTGAACTATGTTATACCAATTGACCATGTTGTTGTAGTTGCGTGCCATCGAGTCAGTTCTGACTCAGCGACCCTGTTTCCAAGGAGCAGCTGGTGAGTTTGAACCGCTGACCTTGTGGTTCAAACCAAACTTGCAGTCCAGTGCATTACCATTGGTGTCCCTTAAGACTATGATCCTGAGCCCTCAGACCTGGGAGCACTTTTTTGATGTTTCTTGGCCAGGAGTTTTTATCTGGGCTACTAGGGCTCCATGCATGGGCTTGGGTATGTGTGTGTGAAGGTTTCTGAAGTCTCTAAAGCCATGCTTAAAATATTATGAATTTGCATATGTGCACTGTTTCTGGGAGAAGGTCCACAGAATCCATCAGGTTTCCATCTATGATATTGATGACACAAAAAGGTGGAGAACCATTCATGCAGGTCATGGGAGAAGGAAGTAGTGTCCTGCTCACGTTCCCTCTTCCACAAGGCTCCCCCCCTTTCTCTTGGTTTCTTCCACTCCTGTGGTTCTACAGGCAGCTGGTCCCCAGATCCACAGGTGCCATGTGCCTACCTGCTCACCTGGACGCAGCACCATGCCTCTTTCGACTATCCTATTTAGGAGCTGCTGAGCTTACTGCACAAACTAGATCAGCATCCTCCCCCTCCAGAACTGGCCAGGTTTTAAGAAGGTGTGTGGGCAACAGACCTCCACATCTTAAATCTTCAGGTTTATCAGAAGGCGCCTAAGTTCTGTAATCAAAGAGATGTGCACTCAACCCTAGATCCGTGTCACATGAGTTAATGAACCTCCAGGAAACTTTATTTCCTCATCTATAAAATGGGGGGAGGAATCATGCCTCCCTAGAGGGATGTTGTGAGGATTAACTGAAGTAATGATTATAAAGTGCCAAGCATTCAATAAATGTTAGCTTTCATCTGGCACAATTGGATCCAGAAATTTTCTCTACAGTGTTCCTGGCAGGAAGTTGTCCAGCTCTGCCTGGGGAGCTGCCTCTTCCTGAGGTGGCCCAGCCCCCACTTGGACAGCTCTGACTGTGAGAAGCTTCTTACGTCAGCCAGGAACTCTTTGAGCTGAAGGGACAGAAATTCAACTCAACTGGCTCACCAAAAATGGCAATTTGATTGCCCAAGAAATTGGGAAGGGCAGGAGCAGAGGTAAACTTAAGGGCTCTGGAGATCCAAACAATGTTGTTAGGACTTCCCCTCTCTACCATCCACAGCAATTCTTGGCTCTGTTGTTTCTTGTGAGTCGAGAATGTAACCATCAACTTTCAGCGAATATTACCACAGTCCAATGAACCCATAAAAGAGAGCTTTTTTCCCATTACTGGTTTTCTTTCTCCTCTCCCTCCCTTCCTCTCGTTCCTTCCTAGCTCCATCTTGACTCTCAAGGAAGAATTGAAAATGGCTAAACTCAGGTCACATGCCCATCCCTGAGCCAATCACTGTGGGAGGGCCATGGGCCATGATGGTGGGTCAGGTTTTGTCACATGACCCAAGAGTGGGCGACTGGGTACTCCATATGGCAGTGATAGTAGAACCCTATGGAGTGTAAGAATAGGTCAGCAAAAGAAAGGAATGTGGTTTCTAGAAGTCGGAATCTCTGTCCCTCTAACAACCTTTGCTTGGCACCAGCACGATTTCTGTCCTCATGTCCTACATGGGACAAGGTTGCTTACTCAGCTAATTCAGTCCCACAGAGATATGAAGAGTCATTATGACCTCCATAGTCTTCTTTCCTCCAGTCTAAGTTGTTCTCATTCTCCATATCTTTGGGTACAACTGGTTTCCAAACCTCTTTTCCCTTACACCTGAGCAGAAGGCAATAATCTAGTTGAAAACTGGAATGAAGGAAGAACTTGAGAAATATTAGTTTGAGTGCTGGTGGAAATTCACTATGAGTTGGAACTTAACAACTTGTTAAGTGGACAGCACTTAACAACAGCAACCACTGAAAGGTCAGTGTTTTGAGTGCACCAGTTACTGCAAGGGAGAAAGATGTGGCAATCTGCTTCTGTAAGGATTATAGTCTTAGAAACTCTATAGGGCAGTTCTGTTCTGTCTTATACAGTTGCTATGAGTTGGAATCAATTTACTAGCAAGGAGTTTGATTATTTTGGTTTTGGTGGTGATGCAGTAGGTTGACCATTAGGTTGCTAACCAATAGGTTGGTGGTTTGAACCCACCAGCAGCTCCAAGGGAGGAAGAAGAGGCAGTCTGTTTTTATCACACAGTCCCAGCAACTCTATAGAAGAGTTCTACTCTATCTTGTAGGGTTGTTGAGTTGGAATTGACTCAATGGCAGTGCCTGGGTAGTAGTCTCTGGTGCCAGTCCCTGATCTGGTGTTTCCTGTAGTCACACAAGAAGAGTTCATCAGGGAAAAGGGACAAGGAAGAAAAGAAACATGGGCTGGGGGAGGAGGAGAGTAAAGAGGAAATAGGAGAGAAAAGGGTAGTGTGATTGGAGGAGGGGAGAGAAGAAAGGAGGAGGAAGTGAGGCAGGACAAGAAGAATGGGGAGAACGCTTCAGCTGAGAGCTCCCAGGCAGGGAAGCATGACCCAAAACTTAAAAAGGTACCCAGACAGTGCCATCCCATGGATGGTCAGTGCAGGCTTCCTGGAAGAGGTGGCCTAGAAGGATAAGAGGACTACAAAGCCAAGTCCTGGCTCTAGGAGTCAGCTGCAGGAAGAATAGAACCATCTCTGATTGCCCAGCTGGAGAGAGGGGAAGGTTGGCAGGGAAGGGGGGCTTCTGCTCCCCTCCCCCATTCTTCCTTTCCCAATTGGGTTGCTCCGCTGAGGTCACCCCTAGGCTAATAGGAATCTTCTTGAAGTTTAAAACCAATTAAGCAACAAATGACTTTGGATTAGTTATTTCTCTTGATGTGAATTTTAATGAACAGCACCTTCTCCCTCCCAAGTAACCTGGAGGTTAACCAGCTTTTGGTTCTGCCTTAAAGAGACTTCTGGGGCATCTGAGAAAACTGAAGGAAGAAGGGGAGAGGGCCTAGGGTGAGGTTCGAGCAGATTCCCACAGCACAGCAACACTGGCCAGACAGTCTCCGTTACCCCTAATATTGCAGAGTGCCACTGTGTTCTAAAGCCAGACCTAGGGAGGTGCAAGGGATGACGGAACAGAGCTAGAATGGGATCATCTCAGACCTCTGCCAGCTCACTCTAGTCAGAAAAGGCTGAAGAATACATGTAAAAAGTTAGCCCATGACTAACGCTAGAAATGCCTGGTAAAAGATGTGACTAGGTGGGAAGTGCCAAGTGACAGGGAGGCGGGGGAACAGGGCTGCAGAAGAAGGTGGACATTGTCTTGTACAAACTCTGGTTTTACAGGGGTTAGCTGTGTGGCTCTGAACAGGAGAGCCCTCCATTCTGGCTCCTTATCTTCCTTGGAATGTGGAGATGAGAGTTTTGCTTAGCCTTCCTCTAAGGACTTTATGACCCTTCCTTGAGATGGCACATGGGAACGTCCATTGTAATTCAAAAGGAGGCTAGAGATAGGGCAGCGAGTGTGTGGAAGGTGGCTGGACTCTGTCCTCATCACTTTTCTAAATTTCCAACAGGACACCCTCAACACAACAGGTAGAGGATCCAGTACACCATTCCCATTTCACAGGCAGCCAACTGAGGTCAAATGTCTCAGAAGTCTCCAGTAGGGACAAGAGGTCCCACCGTAGATTCAGGGTCCAACTTTCTTTCCTAGCACGGCATCTTTTAACATCCTCTCCCAGGAACCAGAACCCCCTGGAAAGTAGCTGAGACACAGAAGGGTTGTTCGACACCATTCACCCTCTGCTCATTCCATATTCCTGACTACGACTTCCAATCAAGCAGAAAAGGTCTTCCTTGAGAGAAGAATAAAGCCCATGGTTTTGGTTGGCTGCAGGACAGGGGTTAAGTGCCTCTGGGGAACTGCTGACCAAAAAAATAATAAATATGGATTTTTCTGAGATTACTCTTCACTGTCTTCTTTATGCCTCTCAGAGGATTTCTTTCTTCTCCCCCTCCCTTCCTATCTTTCCTCCCTAGCTCCATGTTGACTTTCAGGCTTGGGGCTGAGGAGAACCAATCAGGTCCTGGGCTCCCAGGGAAAACCCAGTGATAGTCATAGTGGTTCCCTAAAAGTCAGCCTGTTGTCCAGGTCAAGGAAAGGTATCAGTTCTGGCTCAGTCTTCTGAGTGATGACAGATTTAGAGCAGCCACTTCTGAGTCCAACCTCTTTGGCTTCCCTTTTGGGTACCAGGAGCCAGCCTGGACCTGAAGATTGGCTTCCCACCAGAGCTCCACACCCCAGAGTTGGGGCTAGCTCTTTCCAAATCCTCCCTAAACTTGCCCCTATGTGATCATTAGATCTCTGGGCTTTTCTGGTACCTGAAAACACATGCTGGCTGTGTTTTCTTCATGCAATGGCAATAAATGAGGGATGAATTTTTCAGGTCTCTTGATGACAAGGGAGAGAAGCCAGTCCATACTAGTGTGTGCACAAAAGGGGACTTTATTTATAGATACGTGATACCAGGCTGTCCCTTCTTTGGAAGCAACTACATCAAGTGTGGGATATTGACCAACATTCTCTAACCAAAAAAAAGGTTGAGTAATCAGTTGGGGGAAGGACAGGGATACCACTGGGTCTCAGAAACATCTGAGCCAAGTAAAAAATGCTGCCAGGAATGACTCTGTTCATCCCCACTCCTTGTCTCTGCTTCTCCCTCACTGTAAAAACATTTCCTATGCCTCACCACTCACGACCTGGCTCCTAGAGAGAGGCTGACTTCATCTCAAAACCAATTCAAAATATCCCAGGGAAGAAATCTGGTTGGCGTATTTTGGATGGAGAGCTCACACTCTGAGGTGTATGTGAAATAGGACACACGCCACGTGGACAGTTTCTATGAACTATCATAATCCCCACTGTCAACTGTGAGAGACCATTCAGCAAGTTAAAACGAATACTTTCTCATATTTGAGAGCACGCTCCTAACTTCAAGGCTTTTTTCTTCTGATGCCTTCAATATGATGCTTCCCACACTACACAGGATGTTTATGGCTCCTGCTGCCCTCCAGGCCTCCCATCAACCCACCCATCACACAATATTCTCTTTTTCTTTTTCCCTGAGACGTTTCTAGACGGTTGGGACTATTTTTTCTTAATGTAACCTTCCACAAAACTAGAGGAAAAGCTGCTCAAGACTGAAGATGTGTTAAGATAATGGTTAGGAGTAACTGTGAGAGCTGATCTTTTAAAATAAAAACCCCTTTAAAAAATACCCCTTTCTTCCATGATAATGAATTATTGGTCCCCCAGGGCAGAGTTTTGATTGTTGGGTTAATTGTCCAAGGTGCACGATGATGCTAAATATTTAAGATGGTTGTCAGATGTTTAGACAGGATCACAGTTTCAGTGCTTGTCATAGGAGAGGTACTATTTTCCACAGATCAACCTCTGCCTACACCTTTGGATTGGTCAACTATGACCAAAGGATGGAATAACAAATGACTGTCCCCATAGAACCCCTAGGGATGGGGGAAGGGTGTTGTTGTAGGAGCAGCTTATTAGAAAAAGGGGTTGCTCTCCCCAGACATTGAAAGGAGGGCTAGAGAGACAAATCAGTAGGAATCTGTTTCACCTGTTATCTCACAAAAATCAAAACAGATCACAGTTGCCATGGATTCAGTTGTGACTCATGGTGGCCCCATATGCGTCAGAGTAGAACTGTACTGAATACGGTTTTCAGTGGCTGAGGTTTTGGAAGCAGACCTTTAGGAGTTTCTTCAGAGGTGGCTCTGGCTCTGTGGACTCAAACTGCCAACCTTTTCGTTAGCAGCTGAAGGTGTTAGTCATTTGCAACGCCCAGGGACTCCTTCTGATAAAAAGGACTGTGGAATAATTTTCCAAGTTCCGCTAAAGAAGTCTTGCAAATACCGCTCTCACCAGCTTCTAGCCTCTGAGGAGTTGGGGGTTGGATGATTTCCTTCTCTTGTCCACGGTTGCTGACAGGTCATCCTGACTAGAGACTGCTCCACTTTCACCCCGGATAGTAGCCTGGTAATCCACACCCACCATCACATTTGAGCATCCTCTTGTCTTGGTCAGTTTTGTATTGGTTGGAAAAGAGCCCAAAGATAATCACCCAGAATTTGGAGTCAGATATACCTGACTTGGAGTCCTGGTGTAGTGCTGTAGAATCAGCACTGGACTGCAAACCATAGGGTCAGCAGTTCAAACCCACCAGCCACTCCTCAGAAACTCTATACAGGGTCGCTATGAGTCAGAACCGACTCAACAGCATTTAACAAAAACAACAATACCTGACTTTGGATCTCAGCGTGACACTGTCAGATCAACACTGGACTGTTAATCACAAGGTTGGTGGTTCAAACCCACCAGTTGCTCCTTGGAAACACTACACAGTGTTGCTATGAGTCGCAACCAGCTTGACAGCACTTACCAGCGACAACAACTACAATATATCTGACTTTAAATTAAGTGCTGCCAGTTATCACTAAGGAGCTCTGGTAGCATAGTGGTTATGAGTTGGGCTGCTAACCTCAAGGTCAGCAGTTCAAAACTACCAGCCATCCCGTGGGAGAAAGATGAGGCTTTCTGCTCTCATAAAAATGTACAGCCTCGAAAAGCCTGTACAGAGTCACTATGAGTAGGAACTGACTTGGTGGCATACAACCACCAGCTGGTAGCATCGTAGTTACTAGTTGGGCTGCTAACCTCAAGGTTAGCAGTTCGAAACTACCAGCTGTTGTGTGGGAGAAAGATGAGGCTTTCTACTCCCGTAAAGATTTACAGCCTCGAAAACCCTGTACAGGGTCGCTATGAGTTGGAACCGACTCCACGGCTCATAACCACCTCCATCACCAGTTATCACTACATGCTGGATCTTAGACAACTTCTCGGAGATCCTGATTCCTCAGCTGCCAAGTGAAGACAATAATAGTACCTAGCTAATAGGGTTTGGTGCAGGTTTAAAGAGATGATGCTACATAACAAACACTCAACCAGAAAGCCTGAAACAAGCCACTCCAAGGTGTAGAGTCTTCTCAATGCCTTTCCAAGCAGTACGATCAGGTATCTGAGCAAGAGCTATTGTGGAGGGAAGCAAAGGAGAATTGCCTTCCATCCCAGGCTCCCTCCTAGGACCAGAACAGAGTGCAGGCTGATGGACAGAACCTTGGTCTCCCCTCCCCAGCTAACCTCCTGGGTAAGGCACCCTCTATCTCCTGGGAGGTGACCAAAGCTCTACTGAAAGCCCTTAGGAATGCGACTGGCCTCAGGGGAAAGGGCTGCTCCCCAATGTGTGTTCTAACAGCAGAGTGGATGGTGGGAGGCAGACCCTGCCTGAGACCCTGGCCACGTCTGTCCTGAGGAAGCTCCCAGCTTCTAAATGCTTCAGACCATAGGGAAAGCCATGAACAGGGGTCCTTCAGTGCCACGGTCTACATCTGTCCCAAACCAGCTTTCTGTAAGAGCACAGGCTCTCTTCTGAGGAGCCAGTTGTGACAGGGTGTGGGGTATTGTAGACACAGCTCAGATTCTCTTCCCCTTACTGGGGCAGCATCCCTGAGTAGTGGCGATGGAGGATCAAAGACATGGACACACACGTGCATGCACCCTCTCAGACACGCACGCACCCACATACGTGCCAGCCCTATCGGCAGAGGGAAACAGATGGCCAAGCCAGAAGCCCTACCTGAGACCTCCCAGATACATATAATACTAATTGAACCTTCCTTTACGGATCACTTGCCATGTGCCAGACACTAGGCTAACCTCTTTAGGTTCATTATCTCATTGAATCCTCTCCACGACCCCCTTGTCTTACAGATGGACCAGAAGACCAAGGGTTCAGTAACTTGACCAAGGTTGTAGAGTGAGGCTGTTGCAGGTCAGCATTCAATTTCAGATCTGCTTTGGAAGTCGTGTTCTCTTGCTGCCCATCTGGGTTTTATAACAGACTCCAGTTCCTGAAGGAGAGACTCTCGAGGGACAGAAGAGTCTGCGGGCAGATGTGCTGGTTCGTGCTGGTCCTGCTCTTCCTCTGAGTTCTGTAATGGATGACATTAAAGCTTGATGGGAACTCCTTTGCCTATTTATCTTAAGGCTGATTCAAGGCAAGAAAGCTCTGTTCTCTACTTTCTTGGGGAGCTCCTCTTTCTGTAAGTGGAGGGTAAAGAAAAGACCCCTCCTACACTAATGCCCAGAATAGAGGTGGTCTAGTCCCCAGTCCACAATCCCTGGCTTGGGAGGAAGCTCCCAAGATGGATTCTAGAGGGCTTCCAGAGGTACCTATGAAGTTCTAACAATCCCCTTTCAGGTTGGTTTTTAGTCTTAGTCTGGAAGTTCTTCACGTTAGGACTTTTGATGAGCTTTAAGGAGTTCCTTGATCCAAACCATGAAGACCTGGAGACGACTAACCTCAAAATCACCTAGAGAGGTTGCTGAAAGTTTTTGGGCCCATCACCCCTCCCCATCTCCCATCCAGATACAGATTATATAGGGCTTAGGGGGGCTAGGAACATATATTTTAACAAGCCACTTATTTCCCATGAAGAGATCTTCCTTTCCTATTATAGAAAAATTATATTGTTCATTGTGTTGTTGTTAGGTGTCATCAAGTCAGCCTCAACTAATAATGACCTAATGTATAACACAACAAAATGCTGTCTGACCCTGCCTCATCCTTACCATCATTACAATACTCAAGCCATTTGTTGTAGCCACTGTGTCGAGTCACCACAATTCATTGTAAGGTCTTTAAATCCAAATTGCTACATGTGGAGCTCAGACATCTTCATTTTAAAACATGTTCTCCAGGAGAGATCTTTGTTCACTTAATTCTGAAAACACCTCCTCTGGGGTTTGAACCCATGGCCTGTAATACAGTTGTTGGGCTTCCTTAGGCCAATCCCAGGGGTCTGCAATTACTCTGAGGAGTTGGGAGCTGGACTAGGTGTTGAGGACTCACAGTGTGGGGTTTGGGAGAAGGGTACATCCCCTGTAGCTCAAGCCTGGCTCCCAAGGTTACATAGCTCCTGTAGACTCTGTCTCACTAAGAGAGGCAGAGGTGGCAGTAAGCCATCCTTGAAGAAGGCAAGTCTATCGAACTTTCCCCAGTCTACAGGAGCATGTTTCTACAACTTCTGCAAAAGCCTGTTTTCTGTTGCTCTGTCTGGACCCACTCCCTTGGAAGCCTAAGGCCACCCCTTGGCTCTGGACTCTCTGAGCCCCTCCCACACCATTCTGCTAGACTTACCAAGCTCCTCTTCCAAGAATGTCCTCCCCTGAGTAATTGGACTCTCGGGCCATTGACATTTAAAGAAATGTTCTTGACCTTTTCAGCAGTTCCATAAAATCACAAAATAGAACTCTAAATATTGCTCCAGACTCCAACTTGCCTAGACCCTGGCAGAGGTTCATTTTCCAGATGAACTTAAGGATGACAGAAAATAACAAAATTGCTAGCAAAAAGGGGCTCTTTTCAAACATCTCCCTTTTTTGCAATTATTCCATTATGGAACACTATTTTCTCCATTTGCTTTGTACTCTGTCCTTTGCTACTTTTATTACTACCTCCACCATCACCACCACCATCACCACCACCACCACCATCACCATCACCACCATCA
>NW_006408610.1:5126212-5127151 GCF_000296735.1 Chrysochloris asiatica | reverse complement strand
ATCACCACCACCACCACCACCATCACCATCACCACCACCACCACCACCACCATCACCACCATCATTACTACCACACCACCACCATCCTCCTCACCATTGCCACCCTGATCATCATTACATGGTTCACCATCATCACCTCAATTAGGTAGTCACATAAAATGTACAGATTTGTGCTGGTGGATCTTCTCCAGTGTGCAAGGTTGGCTTGTGGTTCAGCTATTTGGTCCAGCCACATAAGGATCTCATCCTCCTTCTCTGTGTCCCTCATCATTGTGGAACCTGCAAAACAATAGATGGAGAAGGATTAATCGGAGGACATATAGACAGGATAAAATCTTGAGAGGAGAGTAATAACTATGTTAAAATACATTTTTGAGAAAATCAAGGAAATCTGAACCTAGATTACAGGCACATTTATGAGATATTGTGGGTTCAGTTCCAGACCATCATATCATTGCATTAAAACAAGTCCCATGAATTTTTTGGTTTCTCAGTTAATGTAATAGTTATGTGTACAGTATATTATTAAGTGTGCTGTATCTAAAAGTTTGAAATATTGTGAGAACTACCAAAATGTGACACAGAGAGGAATGAACACATGTTGTTGAAAAAATGGCACCAATACTAATAGATTTGTCTAATGCAGAGTTGCCACAAACTTTACCATTTGTAAGAAACACATATCTGCAAAGTGCAAAAAACTAAGTATTATCTGTATATATGTGTATATCCAGACCAAGGAAAGATTCCAAGGGGACAAAAGCGTCTCCAGGCAAATGCATGGGTTCTCGCTGGTTCTCTTCTTCCTCTGAGTTTTGGGATGGATAATATGATGGCTTGATGGGAGCTCAGAGGCCCTGGGCTTTGCTGCAAGGAGGATTGAGATCAGGTCCACCTCTAATATGTGCAAATCTTTGGCAACAATAGAAATATAAATTA
>NW_006408610.1:5122882-5124962 GCF_000296735.1 Chrysochloris asiatica | reverse complement strand
AATACATATGATGAAAGCTGTATTAAATCTTAGCACTCACCTTATCTGATTTTAAAACATTCAGTGTCTCCTTGCTCTGTTCTAACAACTACCTTTTGGTCTATATATAGGTTTCTCATGAGCACAATGAAGTGTTCTGAAATATCCATTCATCCCAATGTTATCCATAGTTTGTTATGATCCACACAGTTGAATGCCTTTGCACAGTCAATAAAACATAAGGAAACATCTTTCTGATATTATCTGCTTTCAGCCAAGATCCATCTGATACCAGCAATGATATCCCTCATTCCACATCATCTTCTGACCCGGCTTGAATTTCTGTCAACTCCCTATTGATGTACTGTTGTAGTGATTTTAAAATTATCTTCAGCAAAGTTTTATTTTCATGTGATATTGTTTGATGGTTTCTGCATTCCATTGGAATGAGCACAAATATGGATCTCTTCCAATCAGTCAGGTAGCTGCATTCCCAATATCTTGGTATAGATGAGTGCGTGTCTCCAACACTGCATCAAATTGTTGAAATATTTCAATTTGTGTTCCATAAATTCCAGGAACCTTGTTTTTTGCTAATGCCTTCAGTGCAACAGTATCATCAGTTCTTGATCATATGGTACCTCTGAAATGGTTGAACATTGACCAGTTCTTTTTGGTACAACAACTCTGTGTATTCCTTCCATTTTCTTCTTCTTTTCAGTTATGGGATCATTAAGGAATTAACTGGTTACAATTCAGGATCAGAAACACAGAGGATGGAGGACTTCAGTCAGGATAGCTTCTTTTCGGTAGTGCCTATGGGCATGCCCAGCCTCCTCCGTACCTTGGCCTGGCTCCTGTCTTGCTCAAGCAAGTGCTACAAAGCTTCCCATAAATGTCCATACCAGTATACCATGGTTCGAAAACCTTCAGCTCTAGCTCCGTGGGTTGGCAAACCTAGCTCTAGGAGGTATCCTATTTTGCCAGGAAGTCTCAACTTTTTTGCTTAGTGGGCCAGGAAGCCCACACTGTATCTTGCTAGTCTCCTAGTTCTGCTGCCACCAAGTTTCTATCGCTGCTTCTTGCAGTCTCCCTCTAGTCCTGGCGACACAGCTGTCTGTCTCCTGGATCAAGGAGGTTCAACACAGGGATCTCAGTTCTGAAGATGTGATCCACTCCTGCTGCTTCTTTCTTTGCTTCCTTGCATCCCTGTAGCCATCATAGAATGTTTCTTGTAACAAGAAAACTTTTTAATAACTTTTAAAACAGTTGTGGTTGTTGTTGTTAGGTGTCATCGATTCAGTACCAACTCATAGTGACCCTATGCACAACAGAAAGAAACACTGAATGCCTGGTCCCGGGCCAACCTGAGCTCATCGCTGCCGATGCAGTGCCAATTCATCTCATTGGGGGTCTTCCTCTTTTTCTCCGACCCTCCACTTTACCAAATATGATATCCTTCTCCAGTGACTGCTTCCTTCTGTTAATATGTCCAAAGTATGAGAAACGAAGTCTGGCCATCCTGACTTCCAAGGCGCACTCTGGCTGCACTTCTTCCAACACAGATTGGTTGGTTTGTTCTTTTGGCAGCCCATGGTACTTTCAATATTCTACTCCAACACTGTAACTCAAATACATCAATTCTTCTATGGTTTTCCTTATTCACTGTCCAATTTCACAAGCATATGAGGTTATTGAAAATACTATGACTGGGGTCAGGTGCACCTTAATACTCAAACTGATATCTTTGCTCTTCAACACTTTAAAAGGTCTTGTGCAGCAGATTTGCCTAATGCAATACATCATTTGATTTCTTGATTGCTGCTTGGAGTGTTGATGGGTGATCCAAGCAAACTGAAGTCTTTGACAACTTCAATCTTTTCTTCATTTATATGGATGTTGTTTATTGGTCCAATGGTGAGGATTTTTTTTTTCTTTACACTGAGGTGTATGCCATACCACAGGCTGTGGTCTTTGATCTTCATCAGTAAGTATTTTAAGCCCTCTTCACTTTTCAGCAAGCAAGAATGTATCATCTGCATATCGTAGGTTGTAAATGAGTCTTCCTGCAATCCTGATGTCACGTTTTTCTTCATATAAT
>NW_006408610.1:5114869-5116666 GCF_000296735.1 Chrysochloris asiatica | reverse complement strand
GTGGCAACCATTGTGAGGTTGGCCCAGGACCAGGCAGTGTTTTGTTCTGTTGTGCTTAGGGTCCCTGTGAGTCAGTGCCAACTCAATGGCACCTAACAACAACAACATGAGTTGGAATCGACTCATTGGCAGCTGGATTAGGAGGCAAAATGCAAATTAGGATGAACAAATATCAAATTTAAATCTCAATTACTTAACCAAAGCTGACAATTTTAACATTTTATGTCTGTCTAGTTGCCAACATAAAGATCCATTTGCAGGAATACTACATCTGTTGTTGTTTTTGTTGTTGTTAAGTGCCGTGGAGTCGGTTCTGATTCACAGTGACCCTGTATAGGGTTTCTTAGGAGGGTCTGGCGAGCCTAAACCATCGATCTTGCGGTTCAAACCGACCTTGCAGTCCAGTGCATTAGCCCACACATCATACCAACTGAAAAGTAATATGAATTGTTTAATTTTGTAAAATCTTTTTTTGTTACCATGCACAACTGTTGCAAATACTGTGCTAATTTGTTAGTGCCTCCAGATCCATGAATCAGAATCCGAAGAGAAACAAGAAAATGGTTTCTTGGCATTACTAAGCTAAATACTTCATTATGTAAGAATCAATCTCATTCACACTCTCTTTGAGGAAGGATTTGACAAGTTAATTAATTTGTCTTTTCTCTATTTAAGTGCTTCTGCTTCTAAAATCCTGCAGGTTCCCGGCTGTGGACCCACTTCCAACGTCTGGAGCAGCACAGTTCCTATATGCTATTGTTAGCTGTCTCAGAGTCGGCCTGGACTCCTGGTGATACCCATCCACAGTGGAACAGGCAGCCCAGCCTCATGACATTCTCATGATGGTTGTGGATCTGACCATCGTGACCCAGAGAGTCTTTAGTGACTGATATCTGCAGTAGATCTCAGGTCTTTCTCCCTAGCCCTTCTTAGTCTAGAAGTTCAGCAATACTCGAGTCTCCACTGACAGACAATTGGTGCTGTGTGTGATAAGCCTGGAATGGAGCTTGGGATTCTACTATTGAACCATTACTGCCTCAGTTACATGCTGACATCTTATATTTTGAGGCCCTGAGACAAGAAGTGTGGAGAAGCAATTACCCTGAGTCTGAATGAAGTTAGTCATGAGAGTAGATGTGATGGCTATGGGTCGCTTAGGAAAGAATGGAGTGCTGTATTTAGAAATTTAATAATAAATTAATCATTTGTGTGCTAGAGATATGTGGGTGCCTCTAAAGACTGAGGTTCTTCTTCCCCATGTTTGAGAGCAATACTGTATTACCGCATTAGAAAATATTGAGACAGTATTAGCAAATTGTGTTAGGTGATCATGTTATTATGGAGTACTGGTGTGGCATTGTAGAATAAGCACTGGACCTCAAGGTTGGTTTGAATTCTTTTTTTTTTTTTTAAGTTTTTATTGTGAATTGAGTGATAGTTTACATGGGAGAACGTCAGTTTTTCACAATTGCAATGATTATAATCTCCTCCATGCATCATCATTTAACAGCATTTGCTTCTATTCCCTCTGGTTTTTTGTTTGTTTGTTTGTTTTTATTAGGGGAGAGGGGAAGGGATGTACACAAAAACACTCAGGAATATATAATAATTTAAGCAACCAAAGGGCACATTCTGCAAGCTTGCCTCCTGGCCTCCAGCACTCAGTCTTTCTTTTTCCATGAGTTTAGAGTCCTCAGCTGCTCTATCTCTCCATGTCCTCATCTCTGCCTCCACCCTTGGTGTCACTGCTTCTCTGGATAGGGTCCCACATTCTGCTCATGCTCTTCTCCCTTGATG
>NW_006408610.1:5109929-5113739 GCF_000296735.1 Chrysochloris asiatica | reverse complement strand
TCATATGCATAGGCAATGAATAAGAAAGACCATAGAGAAATTGATGCATTTGGATTATGGTGTTGGAGATGAATATTAAAAGTACCATGGACTGCCAAAAGAATAAACAAATCTGTGTTGAAAGAAGTACAGCCAGAATATCCCTTAGAAGCCAGGATGGCAAAACTTCATCTCTCATACTTCAGACATGTTATCAGGAGGCACCATTTCTTGAAGAAGGACATCATGCTTGGTAAAGTGGAGGGTCAGTGAAAAAGAGGAAGAGCCCCCAACGAGATGGTCTGACACAGTGGCAACAATGTGCTCAAATGTAAGAATAGTTGTTTCGTTGTGTATGCTGTTGTTGTTGAGTGCCATTGCGTTGGTTCCGACCCATGGTGACCCTGTACAGGCTTTCTGAGGAGCAGCTGGTGAGCTTAAACCACCAACCTTGCAGTTCCAACCAACTTTGCAGTCCAGTGCATTAACCCACAGAGCCATTCCGTCATATAACTCAGAACCAACTCAAAGGAATCTAACAACAACAATTCTATGTTTAACTTTCTGAGAAACCATTAAACTCATTTCCACAGAGGTCGCATCATTTCACATTCCCACCAACATTGCACAAGGTTTTCAATTTCTCCACACTCTCACCAACACATGCTATTTTCCATTTTCTGATAATAGCCTTCCTATTGTGATGATTCCGATCTGTTTTTAAGTCTTTTCGTAGTGTTTTATCCTTTTCTCCATTAAAGTCCCTGAATGTTTGAGTTTGGTTTATTCTTAGTTCAGTTCTAGTTTTGTTTCACTGTTTTGGTAGCATTTTAAAAGTCATATTTTATAAGTATTTATTGTTGCTGTATGTGACCATGGTTAATGTTTAACTACATTTGCCTTCCCTACTCTTTGTTCTATTCATTTTACTTTGGTGGTGGTGGTTATGTGCCGTGGAGTCGCTTCTGACTCATAGCGACCCTGAACAGGGTTTCCGAGGTTGTAAATCTTTACGGGAGTAGAAAGCCTCATCTTTCTTCCGTGGAACAGCTGGTAGTTTCAAACTGTTGACCTTGCGGTTCACAGCCCTATTCATAACCACTGTGCTATCAGAGTTCCTTATTCATTTTACTTTGTTGTTGTTAAGTGCTGTTGAGTCAGTTCCGACCCATAGTGACCCTGTATAGGGTTTCCGAGGAGTGACTGGTGACTTTGCAGTTCAAACAGCTTTGCAGTCTGGCGCATTAATGCACAGCACCACATTTTACTTTAGAGTCACTTAAATTTTTTCTATGCAATGAATACTCTGCAACAAATGATGGTTTTATTTTATTACTTCCAATAAACATTTAGCATCTCTGTGCTCATTGCCTCATGTTTTATGCTTTTGTAAAGATACAAATTTTCCTTTTCATGTATTATTTTTTTTACTTTCTGTGCTTTGTAATCTTATTGAAAAGAGTGGTATTTGGGTCTTATTCCTAACTTTAAATGGAATGTTTGTAACACGTTGTTGTTAAGTGCTGTCAAGTCAGTTCCAACTTGTAGCAACACTATATAGGGTTTCCAAGGAGCAGCTGGTGGGTTTGAACCACCGACCTTTCAATTAGTAATCCATGCTTATCCCACAATGCTACACCAAAATTCATGGTGGCATCCACTTTGGAGATGTTGTTGTTGTCGAGTCAGTTCCAACTCATAGCAACCCTGTACAAGGTTTCCAATGAGTAGCTAGTGGGTTTGAACTGTCAACCTTGTGGTTTGTGGTCCAGTGACGATCCTACAGCAGCACACCAGGAGACATTAGGGCAAGTTAAGTTGGAAGGAGGCTAAACTGGTATAAGAGTGGTGTTCAGTAGAGAGGATCATTATGTGGGTGGATTGGTAGTCCATTGGGGACTGAAGTGCAGTAGATGGGGAAGAACTGACAATGGGCAGCAGAAGATTTCAGAAGAATTGTGCTCATCACAGAGGGATAAGGACCAGGCCCCAGCTAACCCTTGGGATCTATATTTGACCCAGTGGTGGGGAAACACAGACTTATATGTTAAAGGGTAGGGATGTTCAGAACCTGATTTCTTTTGACCTGAAAGACATGAGAAAGAGAGGAAAAAAGTGAAATTCCTGCACCTGAGTGTCATGGAACATATTCACACCTGTTATTTGGGTAGTTACTTTGTTCACCTACACCAGAGCCCCACCTACTACATGAAAAGCATTCTACTTTCCCAATATTTGTGGAATGAATATTTGTTGGCTGTTGAATAAAACATTTTCACAAAGCAGCTGCCACAGGATTTGGGCACACTGTGATGGGAAAGTCGCCATGATGGCTCTGGACATGGGTTGAAGAGATGCTGAGTAGAGGCCTTCACATACATTCAGTCCAAGTCTCAGATGGACAGTATCTCTCTGACCAAAGCTGGGATGATAGAGCAGTGTGGCAGGGCAGTTCCATCCCTTTCTATGACCTCTTTTATGCACACTCTCTAACGTGTGATGGAGCCAGACAACAGAGAAGTGACAAGAGCATGTCAGTTCACAGAGGCTGTTCCCCTTGCTCTACCTTCCTCTGGCTTCCCCCACAGCATCCTTATTTGCATCACCTTCACTAAGAGAGTGAGACATGGATGAGCATGTGGTCCATTTTACTTCTTCCCCAGGAGCTGTCAGCCTGCCTGTCAGAATTTATTCTTGCAAAACCATCAGGGATCAGAAAATAGTGTGGTTCGTTACCTTTTCTGGCTGCCTCCAACAGAACTGCGGGATAAGCATGGATCACACCCTTTCCTCCCCTTCTGTTACCCACCTCCTTCCCTTGCCATGTTCCTTCTGCACAGGATTGGATTCTCAACCTCTCTTTTACCTCCTTCTTAATTAGAGAGGTGGATGAGCTAAACGCTATGTTTCTTGGTTTCCTTTGCAGTTAAGTTCCTGGATTGAAATTTAGCTTTTACCCGATAACTGCACTCAAGTGATATTTAGAAGAAGTGAGATGGAGGGCATCTGACTGGTGTGGCCAGAGCTAAGGAAGAAAGTTGAGAGTGTTTTGAGGTTGTAGCAGCAGCTGAACTCAGAGTCTTAGTGACGAATGTCCAGACTTGTGGGATAAGGGTCAGATGTGGCAGCAGCACAACTTCAACGATGTCTACCTTCAACCAATAGCCTTGTGGCAGTGACCTGACTTTCACACCACAAATTCCTTCCCCAAATACAGCTGATTCATTGTATTAAATCCATTTCTACATAAAACACTCAGGGCAGTTTCTGTTTACTGCTCTGGACACTAATGGATGCGTCTACCTTCTCCTGTTGGTGATGACTGCCATCAAGCTGATTTTGAGTTATAGTGACCCCATGTGACACAGTAGAACTACTTCATAGAGTCTCCTTGGTTGTAAGCACTGGACTGCCAACTGAAAAGTCGGTGGTTCAAACTCACCAGCTGCTCTTTGGGAACTCTATACAGGGTTGCTATGAGTCAGAACTGACTCAATAGCACTTAACAGTAGCAACAACAATAGTTTTTATGACAGCAGATCACCAGGTCTTTCTTCCACAGAGCTGCTAGGTGGGTTTGAACTGCCAACCTTCTGGTTGAACTGTTGAACCACCAGGACTCCTCTCCTAGCTCCCCTAAATATGACAGTAAGTAAGAAAAAAAAAAGTATTAATACAAAATCATAGAAATCTTTATTAAACGAAAACATCAAAATGTGAAGCTATTGTTTCTCAATAGAGGTCTATACACTTCCAAAGGCTAATTTCCATCTTTCTAACCTCTCTCTTAAGAACTCTGCCCTCATCAGTTTACACCACAGCAGTTTTGGT
>NW_006408610.1:5098052-5109513 GCF_000296735.1 Chrysochloris asiatica | reverse complement strand
GTGGGACAGAGGTAAATAATGATGTATGTACAACCCTGGAACAACAGGGCTCTGGGATGCAGGGATTGAGGCATGGTTGGAATGGGTAAAAGTGGGGAAATAATGTTAGCATACTTGGCTGTCTTTTGAATCTTGTTTTCCCTTGCATACCATTGTAAAATAGATACTTGATGGGGACAGAAAGGAGTAGCCAGAAGTATCATCATAGAAAGCTTTTAAGTCTGTCTACTGTGATGAGGTATTCTGCTCCCGTAAAGATTTACAGCCTCAGAACCCCTATGTAGGGTCACTATGAGTTGGAACCAACTCCACGGTACTTAACAACAACTGCCTATAACTGATTGGAATACCTAAACTAGGGCTAGAACTTGCCCAGTGAAGGAGACTTCCTGCAGAGCCTCTGCATTGCATAAGACCATAGGTGGAAGCCTGAACCCCAGAATCTTCTGAGGTGGAAAATCTCCACTTGAAAGGACAAGCAGACAGCCTGGAGCAACTAGAAGAATAGAAGATACTTCTTGAAAAAAAGACCAACAGGAAAAATACAAAACAATAACGGCAGTTCAACTGACTACTACAAGAACAAGCAAGTTGCCTGCCAGGAGACATCAAGGCAAGCGGTCGGGTTCCCTCAGGGCAAACCCCCTTACAAGACTAAGACTCAATGGGAATACATGAGCAGATATGCGCTCTGACTGATGACCATGTTGGTCATCGGTAAAGGGAAGTGAGGGAAAAACAGCAATGCAGCTGCTAGTTAAGCCCTACCACGTTCATTCAATAGACACCTGTGAACCCGGCTGGAGACCTGGTTGGTCAGCAATATGGCAAGACTTGGGGACTCCTGAACTCAGAGTCAGTGACATATCCACAGAGGACTAGAGTGGACAGTGAAGCATCCATCTGATAAGAAGGGAGGGCATATGCATAAGAACACTCACACTTGCAGATAATACCCACTTGACCTGGCTTCAGTGGCTGGATGATCAGAACTCAACTAGAAGAAGAAGAGGAAAAAAAGAGTAATCTGATACAATTTGATGAACTTAACCTACACCTATGGATGCAGTAGCTCAAAAGAAGGAACAAATCTTTACAGCGAGCATCATTCCCACCTCTTCGATATACAGGGTAGTCTGGGATGGGTAACTTGGACATTGGCTACCCAAAATGGGAGGGGGGGGGCTATGAAGGCAAGAAGTGACTGGGTTACAAGCTTTCAAGAAGGAGCCTAGATCCAGAGGGCCCAGAAGAAGGTAGAATCTCCACTGAGTAGTATCCAATCTGTCTAGGTAGGACTGATAAAAGGAGATGGGGATAGGACTCTTGTGGTAAATAGTGAATAATTGCTATCAGGACTGACTGTGAGGGTTGGAAATGTAAAGGTAGACATTTTGTAACAAAAGGAGGGGAGTGGTTGACTTTGTAGTCCAGGAGCAGAGGTCCTGTCAAGGGAGAAGAGCAGAGTGCGGGACCCTACCAATGATGCCAGCGATGGAGGCAGAGACGATGACGTGGAGAGATGGAACAGCTGGGGACTGTAGACCCAGAGAGGGAGAGGGGCTGTGTGCTGACAACCGAGAGGCAGGCTTGTGGGGTATTCCTTTTGGTTGCTCGATGATGCGTGGTGGGGATTGTAACCATGGCAATGAAAGGATATACAATAGGATGAATGAAAGCTAATGTTCTCCCATGTAAACTATCACATAATTCATAATAAAACATTAAAAAAAAACCAAAACTCCTTTGTGCAAATGTCTTGGTCTTTTTCTCACTAATGCAGTTTTCAATTTCTTTAAAACTTCTTCCTAGGAAGCTCCCAAGATCATTCTATATCCTTTGAGAAAATCTGTCAAGGTTACTCCTTTGGACTACCACAAAAAAACAGTTCCCATAATCTTCTGAAATAATCATTCTGCCTTGAATTGAACTGGAAGATCCTCTCAGACGTCATTCTTTTGATTGCACTTTGCTTCCTGGATTATATTGGTAAATCCAAGATTTTGTCCCCAGTTACAATTTCTCCTATAAAATCATTTTTATTAGCTTTGGTTTTGCTTAGAAGACTGATGGAAAGAAAGATCAATTCTTTGAGCTAGCTGGTCTTTCTAAAACACGTTGACACTCACTGAAAGCTTGCTCTAAAGATTGAGAAAATGATCTTACCATGTTAGTGGCTTTTTTTTAAAACTGGAGGATCACTTTGAGGAATATTCAGGTCACTGCGAAAAACTAAGACTCCAGGGAAGTTTTTACAAGTACCACCAACTCAGAACTCCTGGTTTGGTGCTGTAAGATCAGTGCTGGACTGTGAACCACAAGATTGGTAGTTCAAACTCACCAGCTGCTCCTTAGAAACCCTATACAGGGTCCCTATAAGTCGGAGCCAACTCAATGATACTTAACAATAACAACAGCAACCAACTCATGAAGGCCACTGGACAGCAATTTTTTGTGGCATCAGCAAAGAGCAATAGGGCTAATAGAAACATGTGCTCCTTGTTGAGGTGTGATGCAGAGCTGGGTGGAAGCATTTGAGAAAACTTTAAAAAGGAATGGTTAGCAGGTAAATGATTTGGAAAAGTAGAGGTAGAGGAAAAGTCTGTTGCAATTGAATTGGCTTAGGCTTGAGGGAAGAATGGAGTCATAAACCGGGGGCCCTGAGGTGAATTGTGGCACGAGAGGGAGACTGAAAGGGTCCGGAGGGCAGTGGCTGCTGGGTGGGGATGGTCTCACTATAAAACCTCAGATGAAGACAACTAAAAAATGCTGAGACTAAACTCAGATTCCTAAAAAGAGCAAAATGGTGGACTGACAGAGACTAGAGGAACCTCTGAGATGGATGCCTGAATTTATCCTTTTAACTTGACACTGAAGCTACTCCCAGAGGTCTGCATCCAGCCAAATAATAGATTGGCTTATAAAATAAACAATATCACCTGTGAGGAACGTGCTCCCTAAAGCAATCAGCTATGTGAAGTCAAACATAATAAAAAAATAAAAAGAGAGCGCGAGAGAAAGCAAATCATGTTCTTTTTAAATGTTCTTCAAGTTTGGGAAGCAAAATGAAATTTGAAGGGTCAAGAGTCAGGACTGGAAGGGGAATAGGGTAAGGTTCCCCAATGGAAAAAAAAAAAAAAAATTAAGCTTTTATTGTGAATTTAGTGATAGTTTACATGGGAGAACACTGGTTTCGCCTCAATCTATCATATTGTGCTTCATTGTAATGATTATAATCCCTTACATGCATCATCGGTTAACATTATTTGCTTCTAGTTTCTGTTTTGTTTTGTTTTTGATGTACACAAAAACATGCAGGAATATATAATCATTTAAGCAACCAAAAGGCACATTCTGCAAGCCTGCCTCCTAGCTGCCAGCACACAGCCTTTTTCTTTCCTTGAGTCTAGAGTCCTGAGCTGCTCCCTGTCTTCATGTCCTCATCTCTGCCTCCATCTCTGGTGTCACTACTTCTCTGGATAGGGTCCCATGTTCCGCTCATACTCTTCTCTCTCTTTTTTTGCAGTTGAATCTTTATTTTAAAGTCTACCAACTTAGCACTTTCCACCAACTTGGGGAGCTGAAACTTTCACAGGCTTCACAATCTTTTGTTTAGGGGCTACCTTTGTGGGAGCCTTAGCGGCAGCCATTGCTGTGTTTTTAGATGCTTGCTTAGCCTTTTTAGCTTCCTTGGCAGTCCTTATGGCCTCTTCTCATTGAGCCTTTCTAACTTCTGGCTTCTGGTTTCTCTTGGCCATTATATCAGGAAGAGATGCAGCAGTAATGGCCCTCTGGAATTTGACTGCACAGCGGGTTCTTTTCCTTTAAATTTCTTCTGATTGCCCCTTTTTGTGCTTTTTTCTGTAGAGGACAGTCCAGTTTATCTGCCGAGGATTCCTCTTAGAAAGGAATGCAGACTCACATTTTGCATTAAGAAAATGGAAAGCTTTCCCATCGGTCCTGGCATAGTGTCTCCCGTGTCCATGATATATTTTGTATCCGCTGAAACTGCACAGTTTGACCTTCATGGCTGCGGCTCCCGAGAAACCCATACTCTTCTCTCTTGATGGTCCTAGGGTCTCTGTTCCTGGACTATAAGATTAATGACTCCCCCCCCCCCTTTTGTTATACATCATCTATCTTTATAGTTGTGACACTCGCAATTAGTCATGGTAACAACCACTCACTACTGAATCATAAGAATCTTATTCCCATCTCCTTTCACCAGACCCATGTAGAAAAAGATGAAAATTATTCAGTGGGGATTCTATCTTCCCCCGTCCACTCTGAAACGAACCTCCCTCTTGAAAACTTGTAAGCCAACCACTCTCCCAATGAAATTTTTGTAGGACAGCCCTTACTACTTTGAAGAATGACTGGGTACATTGTCATGATGGAAAAACTTCTCAGAGACATTTTCATGGCTTTTTTTCTCACCAACGCAGTTTTTAGTTTTTTTCACAATCCTCATAATAAGCCCCAGGATTGTCCTGTGTCATTTGAAAAAATTCTCTCAAGCCGCTGTTTTGATTGGATTTTTTAAGGCACCCTCACGAGACTAGGACAAATGTATTACTGACAGAACTTGTCTGCACCCGTCTCCTGGCTGCAGAGACATGTTTAAACATGCTTTGTTTGGAATAAACCCGTCTATGTATGAACTGGATACTAGCAATACTTTTTGACTCACCCTTGTATTAGACTTGGGAAGAAATTAGACTCCTAAAACTCCTCTAGTTTAGTTGTATTCCATCAAGTAGATTGGTGGTGGTGTGCTGTGGGGTCGGGTCTGACTCATAGTGACTCTGCATAGGGTTTACGAGACTATCGGGCAGTGTTTTCGTTCTGCTGTGCATAAGGTCGCTATGGGTCGGCACCAACTCGATGACACCTAACAACAACAACAAACCTTTACAGGAGACGAAAGCCTCACCTTTCTCCCATTGAACAGCTAGTAGTTTCAAACTGCTGACCTTGAGGTTAGCAGATCGACTCATAACCACTGCACTACAAGAGCTCTTTATCAAGTTCATCCTACTTTACAGGTGAGGCAACTGAGTCTAGGAAATTTAAGTGACTCTTCAGTGGTAATGATCAGAACCAGGCATAGGCTCTGCTCTGTTCAGTCTACTTTTCATTTCTCTCAGCTCAAGCATCAGGAGTTAGTTCACAAATGGTTAAAGCAACATGGCTAAGAGAAGAGTGTGACTAGACCATGATGTCACTATGTGGGTGTGCCTCACACGGGTGACACTGTCAGAGGAGATGACACCAAAAACACTGTCTTTGAAATTTAAGACAGTATTTCAGCAGAAATTTATTATTTTTATTAAAATATGGGTATCCCTGAAACTAGTTATAACAACAAAAACATTTTTCGGAACCCATCTTTTGTTGTTGTTGTTAGGCGCCATCAAGTCAGTACTAACTCATAGCAACCTTATGCACAACAGTATGAAGCACTGTGGGCCCAAGAGTCTCACAATCGTTACTACACTTGAGTACTTTTGCTGCTGCCACTGGGCCAATCCATCTTGTTGGAAGCCCAGTTTACATGGATCAATGTACCTAAAAGGCTAAAATTCTATGCTAACTTACTGTTTGAACCTTTTTGCTCTTGTGACGTGGCACCTCAGGATAAACACAGGACCGCAAGGTCGGCAGTTCAAACTCACCAGCTGCTCCTAGGAAACCCTATGCAGGATTGCTATGAGTCAGAACTGACTTGATGGCACTTAACAGCAACCATGTTCTCCAGTTAGAGCTGTCGTTATTAACCAATCACAATGCTTCTTCAAATCACATGGTGCTGTCTATAGGCACTGTTGTTTTGGTTGTGGTTGGTGTTTTGATAGTCACTGATTTTGTAGATTTCCTGATGTTTTAGCTGCAACAGTGTGGTAAATAGTATCTGTGAACCTATAGCAATAACCTTTTTGAGAATGGAGTAGTAATTAAAGGAAAAGAAGGAGAACTATCAAACAAGGTTTCTGCTCAAATACTAACAAAGTTTCAATGCAGAAAGCTTTCATAAAACAATTTTGCTGTTGCTCTAAAAGGACCACATTAGAAGGTCCAAGATAGAGTGGGAACAAAACACAGAATTATAAATAAGACTGGGCTTACTAGTCAGAAAGAGACTGGGGGAACCTGAGACTATGGCCCTCAGCCACCTTCAGGTCTGGAATGGATTCACCCATGTGACCTAATTTTCAACCAAGCAGTAGATACATATACAGGGGAGATCACAGCCCTACTGAGGTATGTTCACCATGGAATGATCAACCATTGAAGATGAAAGGGGCAACATTTACAAGGTTCCGAGGGGTTGCGAAGGAGGCTGGAATGGAAATAGGAACCACAGGGAGGAAGTGGGTGTTGGTGCTTGGAGGAAATGGCAATTATCAAGATGAAACAAAGCTTGTGATTTGTTGGATGTAAAACTGATGATCTGCTCTGTAAACCTTCACTAATTCACAATAAAAAGTTTCAAAAAATAACAAAACCATTTGAAGAATGTGATCATTGTTACTGAACTGTACATGTCGAAATAGTTCTGGTACCTATTTTGTTATATATACATATATTAAAGTTTTATTATGAATTAGGTCATAGTTTACATGGAAGAACATTAACTTTACATTCATCCTATTCTATATCGTTTCATTGCCATGGTTACAATCCACACCATGAATCATCAAACAAGCCTGGCCCTTGGTAGTAAGCACACAGCCCCTCTCCATCTCTGGGTCTAGAGTTCCCAGCTGCTCCATCTCTCCACGTCATTGTCTCTCCCTCCATCTCTGGTGTCACTATTTCTCTGGGTAGGGTCTCACATTCTGCTCTTCTCCCTTGATGGTCCCAGGGACCTCCGCTCCTGGACTGCAAAGTCAACCACTTCCCTCCTTTTGCTACAAAAATGTCTACCTTTACATTTCCAACCCTCACAGTCAGTCCTGATAACAATTATTCACTATTGTGCCACATGAGTGCTATCCCCATCTCCTTTCATCAGCCCCACCCAGACAGATTGGATACTACTCAGTGGAGATTATACCTTCTTCCTTGCCCTCTGGATCTAGGCTCCCTCTTGAAATTTTGTAAGCCAGTCACTTCTTTCCTTTGTAGCCCCACCATTTGGGTAGCCAATGTCCAAGTTGCCCATCCTTGTCTACTCTGTGTATCGAGGGGTTGGGCATGATCCTTGCTGTAAAGATTTGTTCCCTCTTTTGAGCTACTGCATCCATAGGTGTAGGTCAAGGTCATCAAATTGTAGCAGATTACTCTTTTTTTCCTCTTCTTTCTTCTTCTGATTGAGCTCTGATCATCCAATCATTGGAGCCAGGTCTAGTGGGTATTATCTGCAAGTGTGGGTGTTCTTGTGCATATGCCCTCTCTTCTTATTAGCTGAATGCTTCACTCTCCACTCTAGTCCTCTGTGGCTATTTCACTAACTCTGAGCCCAGAAGTCCCCAGGTCTTGCAATACTGCTAGCCAACCAGGTCTCCAGCCGGGTTCACAGGACTCTATTGAACGTTGTAGGATTTAGCTTGCAGCTTCATTGCTGTTTTTCCCTCACTTCCTTTTACCAGTGACAAACGTGGTTACCAATCAGAGCTCATGTCTGCTCGTGTATTCCCATTGAGTCTTAGTTTTGGAAGGGGGTTTGCCCTGAGGGGACCTGACTACTTGCCTTAATGTCTCCTGGGCGAACAACTTGCTTGTTCTTGTAGTAATGGACTGCCGTTACTGTTTTGTATTTTTTCCTGTCAGTCTTTCTTTCAAGAAGTATCTTCTGTTCTTCTAGCCACTCCAGGCTGGTCTGCTTGTCCTTTCAAGTGGAAATTTGCCACCTCAGAAGATTCTGGATTGAGTTCAGGATTCCACCTATGATCATATGCAATTATGAAGGAAGCCTCGTTCACTGGGCAAATTGTAGCCCCGTTTTAGGTATTCCAATTGATTATAAGCAGAAGACAGACTTACAAGCTTTCTATGTTGATATATCTGGCTATTCCTTTCTCTCCCCCTCAAGTGTCTAGTTTATAATGGTATGCCAGGGAAACCAAAATTCAAAAGACAGCCAAACATCTTAACATTATTTCCCCCCCTTTGCCCATTCCAACCATTCCTCAATCCTGTATCCCAGAGCCCTGTTGTTCCAAGGTTGCGCATACATCATTATCTACCCCGTCCCACTTAGCCCATGCAAACCTGCTTAACTGTTCTCCCATCCACCTTGTTCTTCCATTCCCCTCCCTCTTCTTGTGTATGGCTCCCCTTCCCAGAACCCAAACTATCCTGTGTCTATTCCCTGTCTTGTGCTCCACCTTCCCTTCCCTCCCCTCAACCCACCCCGACATCCCAGTAACCAACAAAGAATCTGCCCCCTTTAGTATGGGTTCTTGTTATATATATTTTCACCACAATAAAAATTTTTAAAAATCAAATGGAATAAACAAGTACAGTTCTGGAAATAAACAAATGCCACTTTGTTGTTAGTATTCAGATAATATAAAAAATATTACATTTAAGAAATTTACAGCCATATTATTCCATTATTATGTTGATAATAAACTTACATGCATGACATTTATTGATTATATAACTCTTTGAGAACTAAACAGAGAAATTTGACAGTTTAAAACTTGAAGTGGAGGAAATGCTATGTTTATTATACATGCTTAAAGTATAGCTTAAATCTTAAATTCAGTTTTTAAAGTTTTCATCCTTTCACATTTTTCTTTAAAAACATCACTGTCTTGCAAATATATCTGATTTTGATAAATTTTTCCAAGTTTAGATTTGAATTATGATACATAGTGACACATGAAAGTTTACATTTGCTGGAACTAACATATCTAATAGATTCATATTTTACATTTTCTGACTGTTTTTCATCAAGTGTTGCTAATTTATCTTTTTTATTATTGTGCAGGGATTTTCTATCATGCCACAGAAAGTACATAAATAAGAGAGGCCAAGTGGAAGCAGAGACAAATGGCAAGGACATTCTGAGGTCATGTGTGGTTGACTCACTCATCAGCAAGACAACTTTTGCTGCCAACTGTTTGTTGTAGCGTTACAGGTTGTTGTTGTTGTGAAGTGCCATTGAGTCGGTTCCGACCCATAGTGACCCTGCATAGAGTTTCCAAGGAGCGACTGGTGAGCTTGAACCACTGAGCTTGTAGTTCAAACAGCTTTGCAGTCTGGCACATTAACCCACAGTGCCACACCAGGACTACAGATACAACATTCCAATTAGTGACCAGGTTTCAGAAGTGGTGGAAACTGAGCCCAAAAGTATGTAACTGTGAGATGTCCAAAAAACACCTACATTACTTTAAAAGTGGAAAATCCTGGCAGCAGAACTGAGGCTGCATGAAATCATTGATGATGAAACTATTCCTTTGATGGAAATGGAGACGAAGAAGTGAAGAAACATCTTGCACAGATGGCTTGATATCACATTTGTTTCTTGCTAAGCAGGATCTGGCATTCCATGGCCATAAGGAAGATGAATCTCCATTGAATAAAGCAAATGTTCTTGAGATGCTTTCAAAATGCGATCCAGTTTACAAGTGTCTGGGCAAATCATTTGAAAAAGAAACTTATCATGGACATGAAGTCTGTAAAGTACTTTGCGATCATATTCAACAGCACACCTGACATATCCCATGCTGACCTGATGTCCAAAGTGATCACATATGCAAAAATCAACAATAGGAAAGTTGAAGTGAAAGAAACCTTCCTAGGATTGTTCCCTCTGCAAGGAAAAGGCTACTGATCTCAGTTCTGATATTCATTAAAAAAACACAAAAAACAGATCTGGAAAGTGATGGAAGAGTTTAATGATGTCATGTTCAAGGTTATGATAAGGCTGCCACTATGGCTGGAATCACGGAAGGACACAAGCTATTCTTAATGGAAATAACAAGAAAAGTATTTTTAATGAATATGTGCACTATTCAGTTAATGTATGTAGTCAGCATCTTTTTCTGAAAATGTACCATGTGTGACATTTTTTGGAACTTGTGAGATAATGTTTTCTTTCTTTGCTGCCTCTGCCCATCGAAGGGATGTGCTAATTGACCAGAGTGGAGGTCAGTGAAAGGACTATCAACCCCACACTGGAGTGCTCATCTTCTGGCAGTTAAGTCAGTTAAGGAAAAGTCAGGTAAGTTTGTGGGGCGATTGAAGCTCTTTGGGATCCACTGAAAATCCGGACACAAGAGGAACAGCACAAGGTTTTTTGCATGTTACTTGTGACTTCACTTTTCTGTGCTACCTGTACTTCCGGTGTGATGTACTTCAGGAAATTATTCTTACACAGCACTATCCGCAGACTAAGGGTCTGACTCTCGACAAGGTAGTGACAAAGCTAGAGACACTAAGACTTTCTTGGCATGAGGAGCACAGTCACTGAGTGGAGCACACAGCTGAGCAGGCGCGTTATAAATCAGATGGATACGGAATCGCAGTAGAGAGAGGAGCCAGGTTCAAGAAGAGGATGGCAGGGGACGGGGAGCAGGCAAGCGATGCTGAACACATGCTACAAGAAGAAACAAGACGGTGATGCCTGGGTGCACTGATGGCTTTCATTCTGAACTCCAGATCAGATCAAAAACCAGCAAGGAAGTAGCAGTCATGTTTACAGCTGTTCAAGTGAAGAATCTCTGCCACTGAAGAAACGTTAAAGGCATCCTTTTTTTTAAAACTGACCACTTTGTGTGATGAGGTATTGAAGAGTGAGCTTTTAATAGAAATACCAAGGCTGAGAAGGCACCTAAAAGCATTAGACTTTGATCTAGAAGAAACAAAGATTGGGCAATACTAGACATTTTGCCATTCATAGCTAAATAGGACTTGGTAGACTCTCTCCCAACATTTTCACTAAGCCTAAACTTATTTCTGATGATCCGTGCGTCTGTTGGTTCATGTGAAAGGAGGTTTTCAAAGCTGAAAACTTACAAAGAATTATTTGCCATCACTAACAGACCACCACTCGTCTGTCAATTTGTTGTACTGTGCTGCCGTGTGTGTAGCTTTGATGCTAAAAGCTATGCCATCAGTATTTTAAATACCAGCAGCGTCACCCATGGTGGACAGATTTTAACAGAAATTTCAAAGACAAAGTAGGAAGAAAGAGAAGAAGACTACTTCTTTCGGTGAGTCACCGAAAACCTTATGATTAACAGAACATTGTCAGATACAGTGCTGGAAGACGAGCCCCTCAGGTTGGAAGGCAATAAAAATACGACTGGGGAAAAGCTGCCTCCTCTAAGTAGAGTTGAACTTAATAACTTGAATGAAGTTAAGCTTTCAAGACCCTCATTTGTTGATGGGACACAACTCAAAGTGAGAAAAAACAGCTGCAAACATCCATTAATAATTAGAACATGGACTGTATGAAGTACTAGGGATTGGAACATTTCAAAAGTGAAATGGAAGGAATAACAAT
>NW_006408610.1:5096644-5097297 GCF_000296735.1 Chrysochloris asiatica | reverse complement strand
ATAAATTGCTCATATGCATGAAAAAAAGTAAAACAAGTCCACAAGAGCCAAAATAAGACCTTGAATATATCCCTCTTGATTTTAGAGACCATGTCAAGAACAGATTCGATACATTAGACACTAATGACTGAAGACCTGAAGAGTTGTGGAATGACATCAAGAACATCATACAGGAGGAAGACAAAAGGTCATTATAAAGACAAGAAATAAAGAAAAGACATAAATGGATGTCAGAGGAGACTCTGAGACATGCTCTTGAGCATAGAGAAGCTAAAGTGATTAGAAGAAATGGGGAAGTAAAAGAACTAAACAGAAAATTTACCTCAAGAAGACAAAGTCAAATATTATAATGAAAAGTTCAAAGACCTGGAGTTAGAGAAAATCAAAAGGGAAGAACATGCTCAGCATTTCTCAAGCTGAGAGAACTGAGAAAAAAATTCAAGGCTTATGTTGCAATTTTGAAGGATAGAAAGGTCAAAATGGATCTCAGAAGAGACACTGAAACTTGCTCTCCAGTGTAGAGAAGCTAAAGCAAATGGAAGAAATGAGGAGGTACAAAGCTGAACAGAAAATTTCAAACATCAACTAGAGAAGCTAAATCCAAATATTACAACAAAATGTGCAAAGATCTGGAATCAGAAAACCAAAAAGGA
>NW_006408610.1:5093734-5095239 GCF_000296735.1 Chrysochloris asiatica | reverse complement strand
TTGGAAGAAGTGCAGCCAGAGTACTCCTTGGAGGCCAAGATAGCCAAACTTCGTCTCTCATACTTCAGAAATATTGTCAGGAGGGATCAGTTGCTGGAGAAGGATATCATGTTTGGTAAGGTAGAGCATCAGAGAAAAAGAGGAAGACCCCCAACGAGATGGATTGGCCAAGTGGCAGCATCGATGGACTCAAGGTTTGCCCAGGATCGGGCAGTGTTTCATTCTGCTGTGAATAAGGTCTCTCTGAGTCAGTACCAAATCCATGGCACCTAACAACAACAACAACATGGGAAAATAATGAATAATGCTGGAAACATCAAAAGAAAATGGAAAAAATACACTGTGTCACTGTAGCAAAAAGACTAGGTTTATACTCAACCATTGTACCAGATAGTATATGACTAAGAACTGATGGTACTGAAGGAAGAAGTCCAAGCAGCACTGAAGGCATTGGTGAAAACCAAAGCTCCAGGTATTCATTGAATACAAATTGAAATGTTTCAACAAACCGATGCAGCACTGGAAGTTCACATTTGTTTATGCCAATAAATTTGGAAGACAATTACCCAGTGATTAGAAGAGATCCATATTTGTCCTCAATCCAAAGAAAGGTGATCCAGCGGAATGCAGCAATGATCAATATCACATGCAAATTAAATGTTGCCAAAGATAATTCAATAACGGTTGCAGCAGTATATCTACAGAAATTCAGCTAAAATTCAGAATGCAAGAAATTTAAGTCAGATTCAGAAGAGGATGTGGAATGAGGGATATCATTGCTGACATCAGATGGATCTTGACTGGAAGCAGAGATTACCAGAAAGATGTTTACTTGTGCTTTATTGACCCTATGCAAAGTCTTTCTACTGTGTGGATCATGACAAATTATGGATAATATTGCGAAGAATGGGTATTTCGGAACACTTCATTGTGCTCGTGATGAACCTGTACGTAGACCAAGAGGCAGTGGCTCAAACAGAACAAGGGGATACTGAATGCTTTAAAATCAGGAAAGGTGTATATAGGAGTTGTACTCTTTCTCCATACTTATTCAATCTGTATGCTGAGCAAATAAGCCAAGAAACTGTATTATATGAAGAACGTAGTGTCAGAATCGGAGGAAGACTCATTAATAACCTGTGATGTGCAGATGACAGAACCTTGTTTGCTGAAAGCAAAGAGGACTTGAAATACTTACTGACGAAGATCAAAGACTACAGCCTTCAGTGTGGATTGCACCTTAACGTAAAGAACACAAAAATCCTCACCACTGAACCAATAAATAACACCATGATAAATGGAGAAAAGATTGAAACTGTCAAAGACTTCAATTTGCTTGAATCCACAATCATTTGCATTATGCAAACCTACTGCAAAAGACCTCTATAAAGTGTTAAAGAGCAAAGATGTCATTTTGAGGACTAAGGTGAGCCTGACCCAAGCCATATTTTCAGTAACCTTATATGCATATGAAAGTTGGTCACAGAATAGGGAAGACCATAGAA
>NW_006408610.1:5092071-5093474 GCF_000296735.1 Chrysochloris asiatica | reverse complement strand
GTGGGGATGGTGCAGGACCAGGCAGTGTTTCATTCTGTTGTGCATAGGGTTACTATGAGTCAGAAGTAACTTGACAGCATCTAACAACAACAACATTTGCACTCTACCATGGAACAATCAAGGCTTTCTGATCTTGACATATTATCAACTGAAATTGAGTTTGAGAAAGACACTGATTTCCATGAAGTCACAAGTTTGCAGCTTTGAAATCCTGGAAAGGAAAATTCTGATTTAGTCGAGAAGTTTACTGAGTGATGAAATGCTGGTGTATTGCTTCTGTTCATTTTTATGGTATTATTTCATATACAAATATATTTCCATGTGCATTTCTAGAGAATGAATTATGAATATATTCCCATATACATATAAATATAATATTCACTTAGTCTACATTATTTGAACCATTAATGATTATACAAACCAAATCCATTCATGTATCTCATGTAATGGTAAATTTTAACATTAAAATGAACATAATTTTGAAGTAGTTCTTAAACATTTCTAACTATGAATTCTATTTTTTCTTACTGAATTTTCACTTCAACCATATGGAACTATGTAAATGTAAATACATTTAAACTGTGCCTATGATATTATCATTTAAAAGCATAGTGTTAGTTTTTTATAGTCATTTAAGTCACTACTAGTGCCTTTGTATTCAGTACTACATGAGGATTATGATTTACGAGTAGCATAGTACAAACATCCTTACCAAGGACTCTGTATGGGCTGGTATGGGGAGGCGGTCCATGGAGGCGAGGGTGATGTCATAAATCTCCACAGGTAACACCAACCCTATTGATGCCGTTATGACCTAGTGGGCAGGACTATCATTAAGGAAGTTGAAGAAGTCTTATCCTTTTCTTTAGGGTACCAATGACACCCTGATGGTTCAGGCAGTGTTAGGGGATAAGTCTGGAGAGTAACCTGAAGTATCTGGACTGGATTTCCAGAGATGTTTCAATAGCTGCCTAGGGATTTCTGATGCTCTTTACAATTGAGTGATTCATATTTCCCTGCTCTGCTCCACATCCCTTGGCTGATCCTTGTGAACCTAAAAGCCCTAGCTGGTACAACCAGATCTTGTGATTTGTATTTTTTTTTCTTACCTCTCAATCAAGAAGAGAACTGCCTAAAATCCCAAAGTGTAAGCTCTGAACAGGAAGCGATCCTACCAGTCAGGACTATATTCTAGTGTCTAGCACAAGTCCCAGCACAAAGAAAGTGCTCACTCAATATTGATTAGCCATTTGTTGAATGAGCAGTTTAGGAGGGTTGTTGGGATTGGAGATGGGATGACATGGGGTTAGAGGGAGCTGTTTCCTTGATTAAAGAAGTCCATGAGAACAAACAATATGGTTGATTAGGTAAAAGTGCAGTGAGGAGCTCCATCACCAACAACA
>NW_006408610.1:5074617-5088171 GCF_000296735.1 Chrysochloris asiatica | reverse complement strand
TTGTTGAATGTAAAACTGATGATCTGCCCTGTAAACTTTTACTCAATCCATAATAGAAACCTTAAAAAAAAAAAAAGTCTATGATCAGTCTGTGGACTTTGTAAGTCATGGATACCAAGGTGGTTCTGTGGGAGAATTCTTGCCCTTTCGTGTGGAAGAATCTGAGTTTGATTCCCGGACAGTAGAACTCGTTCCCAGCCTTCAGCCCTCTGTCAGCAATGGTTTGCAAGTGGCATGGCATGTGGCCTTCAGGCAGAACTTCCAGACTAAGAAAAACTGAGAAGTGGGAAATGAGTCAGGGATACGCCCACATGGACAGTGTCAATGGCCAGTTTTGGGGGCACTCAGCAAATCATTCATGTGGAAGTGTATCAGTTAGGGTCCTTCCAGTGCATCTCACTGCCCTTTCTGATATGGAATACTGCAGGGCTTGTCTTCAAGCTCAGTGAAGTTTTCTGTACCCCATTGCTCTCCCTCAATAGAGCAGGGGTTCCTACAGAAGTGGGACGCTGAGGAGCAGCCTGGAGCACAGCACTCAGCCACTTTGTCCAGTCCCCCTCTGACTCCCAGACTCTCTGTCAGCAGTGTTCTTCCCCGTGACCATCTGGGCTCCAGCTGATGGTTCTCCCAGACGTCCTGGCTGGCAGTTTTTTACAAAGTGAAGTGCATCCTGACTGTCCCACAGCCCCAACCTTTGTGCATTTACCTCCCCTTTCATTTTTGCAACAACCACCGTAATTAATGTGCTGTCTAATTTGTTTTCCTGGAACTGTGATTATGCTCAAGGTATCTCAAAGCCTTTTACAGTAATTACTGGGAAAAGGCTTGGAGAGCATGAACTATGCATGTGGAGTGAGCTGTAATCTGGCCCTTGGACACTTAGATATTAAAAATCTCTCCAACTGTGTCTGCCTTCATTTGCATTTCCAAATTCTCAGGTTAGAGGGCCTTTCAGTTGATTGAATAATGGGTTAATGGAATCCTCTCTCTAATTAAATCCAGATTGTCTCTTTGTGAAAGTGCACACTTGACTCTCTCTATCTGGATCATTCTAATTGCATTCTGAAGGTGCCATGGGGGCTGCCTTGAAGAGGCAACCGTCCTGTATGAGGGTAGAAATTCTGAGCAAGAGAAAGAGGAGCAGGCTCAGGAACACCATGGCTATCCATTTCCATGTCCTGCCACAACATAAGATTAGTGAGGACAGGGCCCTGCTGTCTTGCTGACCACTGTATACCCTGTGCCTAGAACAAGGCTACCACTCTTCTCAATTCTGGGGACTCCTGGGGTGGTGCTATTGGATAAGCACTGGCTTGTGAGCCACAAGGTCAGTGGTTCAAACCCACCAGTTGCTCCTCAGAAACCCTATACAGAGTCACTATCAGTTGGAGTTAAGGAATTCTGGCAGCATAATGGATTGTGAGTTGAGCTCCTAATTGCAAGGCCAGCATTTCGAAACTGCCAGCCACTCCACGGGAGAAAGATGAGGCGTTCTGCTCCTGTAAAGATTTATAGTCTTGGAAACCCTACAGAGGTCACTATAAGTCAGAACCAACTCTGCACCACATAGCACCACATAGTGTCAGTGGGAACTAACTCAATGGCACTTAACAATAACAACAATGCTCGATAATGGTTTCTTGAACAAATGAACACATCAATGATATGCAGTGGAGTCACCTAGAAGTACAAAAATGAACAGTGACCATCAAGTCAATTCCAACTCGTGGATATAATTTCAATCCCATCATTCAAAATACGGAATTAAGATACACTGAACATAGAACATGAGAAGGTTCTGGATGTAGGCTCTTCTATCATTCCAATTATATGCTCCCATTAGGGATCTTCTGTTGTGACTAGGTGATTTGAATTCTCAACAAATTTTACATCTTATAATAGTCATTTTAGTTTACCCTCAGTTATGCCACACGTAAAAAATGTTCTCCTAGTTGCAAGGAAGGGAGTGGTTAACTTTTCAGCCTAACAGCGGAGGTCCCTGGGACCATCAAGGGAGAAGAGTGGAGAGCGGGGACCCTACCCAGAGAAGCAGTGATGCCAGAGATGGAGGCAGAGACGATGACATGGAGAGATGGAGCAGCTGGGGACTTCAGACACAGAGAGGGAGAGGGGCTGTGTGCTGAAGACGAGGGGGGGGGGCAGGGTGGAGAGACGGGCAGGCTTGCAGGGTGTACCCTTTAGTTGGTTGATGATGCACGGAGGGGATTTTAACCATGGCAATGAAACAATACACGATAGGATGAATGTAAAACTAATGTTCTCCCATGTAAACAATCACATAATTCACAATTTTTTAAAAAAGCAACAGAAGTAAATTCTGTAATATAAAGTCTTGCAATGATGTTGGTGCATGTACAAGTAGATGTGCCGATAGATACAGGCTGACCAGGTGTGGGAGGGAGAGTGGAAGTCTATCCATGAACGAATAAAGGATTGACAGAGAGAGAAAAAAAAAGCTCTCCTAATACCAGCACTAACCAAACTGACCGACGGAAGCAGAATGTCACATCTTTCTCCTGCTGGTGGATTCCAACTGCTGTCCTATCAGTAAACAGTCAAGTGCTTTAACCACTGTGCCACCAGAGCTCCTTATATCAACCAGAAAATCTAAAATATATGACTCCCTATGACATAGGGATTTAAGACAAATTAAGACATTTCTGGGCTTAATTCTTCCTTTTTTCCTCATTTATTTACTTTTGCTTTAACAAAGTTTGATTTTTTCACACTTTGGACCATTGCTGTTGTTGTTAGGTGCCATTGAGTTGGTTCCAACCCATAGTTCCCTTATACACAGAAGAATGAAACACTGCCCCGTCCTGTGCCATCCTCACAACTGGTGCATTTTAAACCCACTGTTGCTGTCACTCTGTCAGTCCATCTCTTTGGGGGCCTTCCTCTTTTTCACTGACCCTCCACTTTACCAAGCATTATGTCCTTCTCCAAAGACCTGTCTCTCCTGATAATATGTCTTAGTTAAGAGTGACAAAGTCTCTTAATTCTGGCTTCCCAAAAGCATTCTCGCTGTACTTCTTCCAACACAGATTGGTTTGTTCTTTTAGCAATCCATGCTACTTTTAATATTTTCCTCCAACACCATAACTCAAATGCATCAATTCTTCTATGGTCTTTTTTATTCCTTGTCCAACTTTCACGTGCATATGAGACTATTGAAAATACTATGACTTGGGTCAGGCACACAACTCTTATCTTTTTAAAAAATGTTACCCTTAACTCTAATTTTGAACCTTAGCATCAGAGAAAGGTTGGGTAATGAATGGAGACATCTGGATTTTTCTCATTCCAAACATTTAGACACAAAACATAACACACATTATTTTTTAATGTGTAGCTAGAAGAATTGATGCATTTAAGTTATGGTGTTGGAGAACACTGAAAGTACCATGGACTGCTAAAAGAACAAATAAATCTGTGTTGGAAAAAGTGCAGCCAGAGTGCTCCTTGGAGGCCAGGATGACTAAACTGCATCCCTCATGCTTCGGACATATTGTCAGGAGGGAGCAGTCACTGGAGAAGGATGTCGTGTTTGATAAAGTGGAGGGTTAGCGAAAAAGAAGAAGACCCCCAGAGAGATGGACTGACAAAGTGGCAGCATCAATGGGCTCAAATGTAGCAATGATTGTGAGGTTGACCCAGGACCAGGCAGTGTTTTGTCTGTTGCGCATAGGGTCACTATGAGTTGGTACCAACTCGATGGCACCTAACAACAACAACAAAAGCTAATATACTCACATATCTTTACAACAATATACAAAAATAATACTTCAACAAATGCATGACTGAGCTTTTCAAGAAAGAAAAGTGAAATTTCAGGGCTAGAAATGAAGATGGAAATGAAAACTGATATGGTAAGTGGATAAGTAACACTTAATCTGGAAGCAAATGAGATGGTGGGTATGGGTGGTTGTGGTTATTAGTAAACCTGAGGCTTGAGTTTTCATGTCCATAGTGAGGATAAGAGCATGAGTTTTGGGACACCCAGGAGGGAGGACAATAAAAATGAGATCTCATTATAAATCAAAGGCCCTTGAAAAATGTACCATAGGTTAAAAAAAAAAAGATGGTTTAGTTTGACTTTCTCCCAAAGCATGAAACAAGCTTTCTAGTACAAGTAGTTTATTTGGGAGGTGGTCACGGGAAGCACCAGTGCGAGAGTGGAAAGTAATACAGGAAAAGGAAGAAGCAATGCAGGTGTGTTAACAAACAGGTAACTGGGAACTCTGGGAAACAAGGTAAGTCAGAACGTCCAACCAAAGGCTATTCATGACTGCAGGGTGCATTGTTGGCTGAGAGCTTTGCCTGAGGCATTAACTCCTGGGCTCTCCTGGTCTGCCCTTCTTCTGTGCAGAGGGAAAGCCGACACACTCAGAGTCACAGGGGCTCTCAGGAGTCTGTAATCAGATATGAGGTGCAGTGAGTGCCAAGCAGATAGGGGAGGAGTGCTGACAGTAGCAGTTCTTGTCCATCCCTTGCACAGCTCAGCGCCTCCCATGCCCCATGTTGATTTCTCTCTGTCCTCATTTTTCAAGATTATGACTGGCCACAAATCTTAACAACAAAAAGCGAATTTAGCAAGGACAAATGAAAACTCCACTGCTGCAGTTCTGCTGGTCTGGATAACCCAGGCCTTCTTCCAAGTTCATTGACTCTTGGGCATCACGCTCTTTTTAGGCCATGGGTGTTGATTACCTATTCACAATTGCCATGAGACATGGAAGCACCAATAGATGCTTCCGAGACTTCTCTAAGTTCCACGTGTACTCCTCCCTGCCCCAGTTTTGTAGGAGCAACACGATTTTCTCACCATATCAGTGGGCCAATTGCTGTTGGGTTAACTCCAATTCATGACAACCCATGCATATCAGAGTAGAACTGTTCTCCACTGGGTTTTCAATGGCTGGGTTCTGGAAGGAGATTGCTGTTGTTAGGTACTGTTGCGTCAGTTCTGACTCATAGTGATCCTATGTACAACACAACGAGACACTGCCCGGTCCTACGCAGCCCTCACCATCATTCCTATATCTGAATCCATTGTTGCAGCCACGTTTGTCAACCTATGTCATTGAGGGCTTCCCTCCTTTTCACTGACTCTCTACTTTGTCAAGCATGATGTCCTTCTCCCGGGACTGCTCCCTTCTGATAACGTGTCCCAACTACAAAAGATGAAGTCTTGTCATCCTGGCTTCTAAAGAGCATTCTGGTATACTTCTTCCAAGGCAGATTTGTTAGTTCTCTTGGTAGTCCATCGTTTATTCAATATTCTTCACCAATACCATAATTCAAAGGCACCAAATCTTTTTCAGTCTTCCTTATTCATTGAAATAAGTAGGTTACCAACCCTTTGTTACAAGGTCTCTGGTTGGGTTCAAAATGCCAATCTTTCTGTTAGCAGAAAGCATTAATTAATGATTCCTGCTAGTATAGTAACTCCTTTCTTTGTCTGCTGATCTAGTATTATTGTTGTTAAGTGCTGTTGAATCTATTCTGACCCATAGCAACCCTGTAGAGGGTTTCCAAGTAGCAGCTGGTGTTTAGAAGCCCCAAATAGCCATGTGGTAGCTGTAGTTTTAGACTTAGTGGCAAATTTACTGTGTCTTCAGAGAGAAGCATTTCCCTCCAGAACCAGAACTTGAAGGGATGGGAAACAGAAAGTCTCTAAGCAGGTCACGGTGAGTAAAGGCGAGAAGCGTCACTCCTATTTCTACCCTTGGCTCTCAGACATCTTTGAAAGGCCATTCTTACTTTATACCAAGTCTGCAGCTATTGAGCCCTGTAGTAAATTGTAGGACCAGTGATATGCTCATCGTCTTTCCTCATTTATAACAAAGGACATTGTATGGCGGCGAGACACTAGGCATTTAGTCTCCTTGTCCCATGGTCCCAGGAAATGTTACATAGGATTCCATGTTGGTAAATCAAGCATTATGTGAGCTTTCAGGTCGTGGTGCTGGAAAACTCATACACAGCACTTGCACTAACCTATGTTCAGATGAATAGATGCTCCCTCCAAGGAGGAAGGTATCCAAGGTCATGAATTTGCTACATAAGGTCACTGATCATCTTAAAATTTGACTCCAAGTCTGTCTCGATTGTTGACAGTTCAGATGTTCAGAAGCAGATGGGTTAAGAGTCTCGGTAAGAGGTTCCGTGATATCAGGCCATAGCCTCCATCCCTGCCATCATGGCTGCTGCCCCACTCATGAGTCCATCAGGGTGGTTGAAGATAGGGGCTGACTCTGATTCACTAGACAAGCCATCCTACCCAGTTTTCACTGTAGTAGAACCTCTTTATGGTTATTGAGGTGAAACACAAAGCTCATACATCTTGTGTATCACTGGTCTTCTGATCTTGCTTCTACCTAGTACCTGGACAACTATCCAAGCCATTTGTCACTGTTCAGTAGTCCAGATATACCCATACTGTGATAGCCAGCTTCCAACATGATCCTTCCTAATTCCAAAAGGAGCACTGGTGACACAGTGATTAAGTACTTGACAGCTAAAATGTCAGTGGTGTGAACCCATCAGCCCCTCCATGGGAGAAAGATGTGGCAATTAGCTTCTATAAAGATCAAAGTCTTGGAAGCTCCAAGGGTAGTTCTTCTCTGTCCTGTAGCATTTCTGTGAGTTGGAATTGATTCAATGGCAATGACCTCAACTTTCTTGCATCATATTCTTATATAATCCTCTCCCGCATTGTACCAGGATTGGTCTGTGGAACCAATAGAATATGGCAGAGTGCTTCTTCCAAGTTTATGTTATAAAAGACGCTGTGATTTCTATCTTGGCAGCTTATCTCTTTCTTTCTTTCTCCTCATTTACTTGTTGGGGAAGCCATATCATGAGTAACCTTCCGGAGAGGCCCATATAATGAGGAACTGAAGTCCATCGACAATACCTATAAAGAGTGCGTTTGGAAGTGAATTAGATCTTCAATGTACTAGTCAGTAGTTTGGCTGTAGCCTCATGGAAGAATCCGCAACTGGGCCTCTCCTAAATTCCTGACCCTTAGAAATTGTGATGTAATAAATGTTTATTGTTTTAAAATGCTAAATTTGAGGATATTTTGATATGAAACAATAGACAACTAATACATTTACCTCAAGCTGCTTTTCTACAAAAAGCCGATGACCTGCTGAATTGTATAAAGCGCTGACCATGAGGATAATTTCTGATCCTTACCACCTTAAGTGGCTCTATTGTGGAGAGTAGCCCATTTTTGGCTTACAGCATCAAGGCGTTCCATTCATGAACCAGGCTCAGTTTTGAAGGTCTTTTTTGTTTTTATTGTGAATTGGGTGACGGTTTTAAAGTAGATCATCAATTTTGTATTCAAGAAATCATACACATCTTGTTTCACCTTATTGATTCCAATTCCCTCACTGTAACATCACTTATGTAAGCGTCTTCTTTCCTGTGGTTCTTGTTTCCATTTCCCCTTCTTCCTCAAGTCTTCTGAACTTTGTCTTTGAGTAATATGCTACCATTTTGATTTCGAATGGTTGACCATTCAAACGTGTGACTATATCACTAGTTGTTCCCCTGATGTACCGATCTGTTGCTTGGCTGAAAGTTGAGCCACAGGGTGAGTTCAGCTCCAGACCATGGGCCAAAGTCTCAGGGCTCCACCAGTCTCCATCTGACCAGTAAGCCTGGTCTTTTGTTTATGATTTCAGACTCAATTTTTTCCTCACCTACGTTTACTGATCATTGGTAACTAACTCCCCATGAAGACTCTGGTCTGAGCGGAGGGAGAGGTATTGGTGAGACACAGAGAGAGGTGGAATGGAGGTTTGGGAAACCTAAGTTTATAAATTGTTTGTGCTCTCCAGTTTTGTTTGAACGCATTTCCAAATGTACCAGTTCCACTATATGATAGGTTTCCGCTGTGCCTCTCAATCTTATCTCTTGGAAGATGTGACAGGACCTGGCTTCTGAAGGTCAGTTTCAGTCTCATAGTCACCTGACACCCCATGGCCACGTATTCCTGGCATGCCAGGAGCTGTTGTTTGAATGATGGATAGCTTTCTGAAGCAGACAGAATGGCCTTGCTCCAGAATTTAAGGATGTGTGCTGCTGCTCTCCTAACACAGCTTGTCAGAGATTCCAACCAGCACCCTTATCTATCCCAGATAGCTCTGGTTCCATTGACTCTGCTGGGTTATATGAAACAGATGGCAGGACTGAGTTTGCTATTAGCCTGGATCTGCTGGAGAGCCCTCTCTTACTCTGGGCTTAATGAAAAATGAATCGCCTTTCAATTCATCTGAAATGGGTCAGACAAAGTTCCCAAGCTTGGTATGTGCTGCCTCTGAAATCCAAAGAGGTCTATAAGCACTGTGTGTCCTCTTTCAGTGTTAAAAGGTATGAGGCACAATAGATTGCCCTTTACCTTGGAAGTGATAGTCCAGTATGCCCTAGAGCACTGGCCACCTAAAAACTTCATTGATGTGGTAAGATTTACGTGAATATATCCCAACCCTAAATATAGGGATCATGTTGACATTTTGGGGCCTATAATACCAATGTTGGCTTAGACCCTAGATCCAACCTAGATCCTAGATCCAAACGATGTGGAGAGTCCCCTGCATTCTATGTACATTGGCTGGTATTTGGCCAAAGGTCCCACTTGCGGAACGAATTGGAAAATAACTACATATACTTGCTGTTGCATTGCAGGATCCTTCTTCACAGTGGCCCAGCCCTCCCTTCATCAAGAAGAATTGCCTCAGGTCTGGGGAACAGGTAAGAGATCAGGGTCTTTTTCCATTGTAACCAACTGTCTTATCCTCTCTATATCTATTCAGAGCATACAAGTCAAACACCATCCTACTCGGTTATCTGTTTATCTCTCCCCTAAAAACATTATTATCTATCAAGAGTCCTGATGTGGTGCTGTAGGTAAAGTCAGTTTGAACCACAAGGTTAAAGGTTCAAGCTCACCAGTCGCTCCTTGGAAACCCCTATACAGGGTCACTATGAATCAGAACTGACTCAACAACATCAGTCATTTCCCAAGGAGCCCTTCTGTCACATAGGTAAAATCACTTGACTGATAAACCAAAGGTCTGTGATTCAAACCCACCTGCTGTTTTGAAGGAGAAAGAGATGGCAGTCTGTTTCTGTAAAGATTTACAACTTTGGAAACCCTATGGGCAGTTCTACTCTGACATACAGAGTCACTATGAATCAGGATAACTCAATGGCTTCCCATGGGTCAAGACCCCTTGACTTCTATCTAACCTTGCTGTTCATCATGGTAATTATACCTACATTGTATCTGACAGGTAAGATCTGCCACCTGACCTCTGCTTTGCCAGAATCCTATCATCTTATTTGACAATAGGGAACCTAGTTCTACAGCAGAATTTAGTGGTTACGAATCAGGCAGCTAACCTCAGGGTCAGAAGTTCAAAACTACCAGCTGTTTCACGGGAGAAAGACGAAGCTTTCTGCGTCCATAAAGATTTACAGCCTTGTAAACCCTGTGCAGGGTCGCTATGAGTCGGAACTGACTCTACAGTACTTAACAACAACAACAACAAACTTTGGCCTGGTGCTGTGGGTTAATGCACTGGACTGCAAAGTTGGTTTGAACCACAAGGTCAGCAGTTCAAGCTCATCAGCCTCTCCTCGGAAACCCAAGACAGGGTCACTATGGGTCGGAACCAGCTCAACGGCACTTAACAACAACAACAGAAGGTTGGCTGCCATTGACTTCCATCAGAAGCATGTTATTTTTTACTGTTTAAATGAGGAAAGTATCTCCCTTATCAACTATCTCATTGTCTGACATTTTGAGTTTATGGCAATAATAAAGAATATCTGCCTATTTTGTGCATTGACAATATACGTCTGACAACACTGTAGGCTGAAAGTAATATTGTCTCCGATGAGTGAGGTCATGTGTCAAATTGGCTGGACCATGATTCTCAGTGGTTTGGCGTTTACATAATGGTATACTTTGGCATTGACCTAATGATGACCTAATGACCTAATCATTCTCCGTTTTGTGATCTGATATGGCCATCCTCCATTTTCATTTAACCTGGACTTTTGGATAACAACCTGGTCTTTGGAAACTACCTATGTCGATAAGTGAGGGATGATTGTAGTACAATTTCAGAATATCATACTGAGGATCTGCTCCTAGGATCACTTTTGGCACAAACTTTCTTAGGGTCAGGAATAGATCTGAATGCAAGTGACTGTTTCAGCAGGTAATCCCAGTCAGCACTAATATGGAGATAGGGAAGAGTGGTCAGGAAAGGAAGGAAGCCAACAGAGGGTGTGTTCATGAGCAGGTTTCCACTGTAGACATCTAGGAGTCAGTCCCATTTTTCCTAGTCATCATTGTTGTTGTTTTTAAGTGCCATCGAGTCGGTTCTGCTCATAGCAACCCTGGATAGGGTTTCCAAGGAGCAGCTGGTGGATTTGAACCACCAACCTTATAGTTCAAACCAACCCTATGTTGTTGTTGGCAGGTGCCATCAAGTCGGAATCGACTCATAGCTACCCCATGCACAGCAGAACGAAACAGTGTCCGATCCTGGGCCAACCTCACTACCGCCGCCACACTTGACACCATCAATGATGTCACCTGACTGATCCATCTCGTTGGAGTCTTCCTCTTTTTCTCTGACCCTCCACCTTACCCTGCATGACATCTTTCTCCAGCGACTGTTCTCTCCAGGCAATGTGTCCAAAGTATGAGAGACGAAGCCTAGCCATCTTGGCCTCCAAGGAGCACTCTGGTTGCACTTCTTCCAAAACAGATCAATTGGTTCTTTTGGCAGTCCGTGGCACTTTCAGTATTCTCCTCCAACACCACAACTCAAAGGCATCAATTCTTCTACAATCTTCCTTATTCACTGTCCAGCTTTCGCATCCATATGAGGTTATTGAAAATACCATGGCTTGGGTCAGGCACACCTTAGTCCTCAAGCTGACATCTCTGCTCTTCAATACTTTAAAAAGTTCCTGTGCAGCAGATTTGCCCAATGCAATACGTCGTCTGATCTCTTGACTGCTGCTTCCGAAAGTGTCGATAGTTGATCCAAGAAGAATGAAGTCCTTGACAACCTCAATCTCTTCTCCATTGATAAGAATGCTATTTATTGGTCCAGTGGTGAGGATTTTTGTTTTCTTTACATTGAGTTGTAATCCATATGTAAGGCTGTGCTCTTTGATCTTAATCAGTAAATATTTTAAGTCCTCTTCACTTTCAGCAAGCAAGGTTGTATCATCTGCATATCTCAGGTTGTTAATAAGTCTTCCTCCAATCCTGATGCCACGTTTTCCTTCATAGAACCCAGCTTCTCGTATTATTTGCTCAGCATACATATTGAACAAGAATGGTGAAAGAACACAACCCTGTCTCACACCTTTCCCAATTTTAAAACATTCAGTGTTCCCATGCTCTGTTTGAACAACTGCCTCTTGGTCCAGGTACAGATTTCTCAGAAGTACAATTAAGTGTTCTGGAATACTCATACTTCTCAATGTTGTCCATAGCTTGTCATGATCCACACAATTGAAAGCCTTCGCATAGTCAATAAAGCATAGGTAAACATCCTTCTGATATTTTCTGCTTTCAGTCAAGATCCATCGGACATCTGCAATGATATCTCTCGTTCCACGGCCTCTTCTGAATCCAGCTTGAACCTCTGGAAGTTCTCTGTCAATGTATGATTGTAGCCGTTTCTGTATTACCTTGAGTAAAACTTTACTCGCTTGAGATATCAATCCTATAGTCGAGTGCTTATCCTGCAGCACCATACCATTAGTTAAGAATTAGTCCAGGACCTTAACTCCCCTACATTTCGGTTCACTCTACACATGAATGAAATGAAAACCTTCAGATGGTCACGGCAGAATACAACTGGTTTATATGGTGATGGTGACTGCTGAGGTCCTGAGTGTGGCACTGACATAGGCTGCAGTAGACCCACAGGGAGATGTCATTATACTTAGTAGTCAGCAGCAACTCAAATGATCACATATAACTGTCCCATCTGCTTCCAACCACCAGCCACCAGGGTTGGGTTCACAGGAGCCAGTAGGTACTCACTCATACCCAATCCATCACTATGCAAGGACAGAGGGATCTTCCCCACATGACATATAGTTTCAAGGGAGGTCAACATCATCATTGTCAAACATCAAGGAAAGCGTGGACTGAAAACAATAAAAATAAAATCCAGCAAAAGCCTCTCTGGTCCTCTGTTGCATTGAGTGAAGGGAGACAGCATTAGAGTCAGGCAAAAGAAAGGCAAGCTTGGTCAATTACAGCTGTGTGATCTTCGGCAAGCTACTCAACCGTGACAAGCTTCAATGTTCATATCTGTAAAATAAGCAACACACAATTGCCTTGAAAATTGTCTATTTAGAGGCAATGCAAATAACATATCTAACTCAGTGCTTGGAACATGGTAGAAGTTAATAAGTACCTCTTATTGCCATCTCAAGAAGCTGGTTGAAAAATTTCAGGGGCTTACAAATGCCTTTGTAAGAAGATCAAATCTTTGAATTGTGACATAAGGAAACTTACTGGCCTCTCAATAATTGCACTCCCATTTTGAACTTGAGCTATCCATTCATCCCCGCTGCCCCCGCCTCTATAAATATAATAGGATGACAGCCACTAGTGCTAGAAACAGCTCCTCCTGAGCTGGAATTTCTGACAGCCAACTTCCACAAGCTGTTCATGAGTTATTTCAAGGGATACTCTACTGTCAATCATTTATCCCAGGACGTGGACTACACAGAGCTGTTGTGCGCCCAGGATCATGAGAGGGGCTCGAGAAACATTTGCTTCTTGGAAATTAGCACATTAGTTCATGACCCATAAAAGGAAGCTCAGAAAAGAGAGGTATTGTTAAACAAGGAACCTCATGCAGAAACGCATGGGGTCATTGCCCCTTTTCTGGACTCCTCCCACACCAGACCAGACAGAACCCTTAGCAATGTTTATCATCAATTGTAATCAGACTAAACATGTCAGCAATATTATTGTAAAATATTTCAGTGTAATTTTTTTTCAATAATATTAATACTAAGAACAAAATTGTTTTGTAATATCTTTCTATATTGAACTATAACATTTGTTGCTGTAGTTGGGTGCCATCAAGTCAGTACCAACTAATAGCAACCCTATTCACAGCAGAACAAAACACTGCCTAGTCCTGGGCCAACCTCACAATCATCGCTATGTTGAACCTATTGCTCCTGCCACTGGGCCAATCCATCTCACTTGGGGGCTGCTTCTTTTTTGTTGACCCTCCACTTAACTAAACATGATGTCTTTCTCCAGGTAGTGGTCCTTCCTGATAATACGTCCAAAGCATGAGAGATGACATTTGGCCATCCTGGCTTCTAAGGAACATTCTGGTTGTACTTCTTTCAACACAGATTGATTTGTTTTTTTAAGAAGTCCATGGTACTTTTAATATTCTCCTCCAACACCATAACTCAAATGCATCAACTATTCTACAGTGTTCTTTATTCATTGTC
>NW_006408610.1:5066960-5074377 GCF_000296735.1 Chrysochloris asiatica | reverse complement strand
TTAGTCCTCAAACTGACATTTTTGCTCTTGAACACTTTAAAGAGGCCTTGTGCAGCAGATTTACCCAGTGCAATACAGCATATTGTATTGGTGTTATAACATTCTTGGTTATATTATTAAAACTGAGCAGAAGCCTTTAAAAATTTTTTTTATTATTTTAATGACAACTTCATTCTCACAATAGTTATTGATACAGGTCCACAAATACTAATTACCACAATATTGTGGCTACATTGCCAGAAAATTTGACAGAATCAACAACTAAAAATACTGGCAGCAGCCAAAACAACCCGGTGTATGTATAGCTCCTGCAGACAAAACCACATGATTCCAAGCATCATTGTAATTGATTGGGTAATAATGACAGCTCTGACGTGAGCAAAGCAGGTTCAAAAAAGTAAATTAGCATACAGCATTAGCCTTGCTTTTTTAGATATTTGTAAAGTTTACTACAACATAACTGGATTATTTACAACTTTTTTTAAAAACGAATGTTTTGTTGTGTTTTAACCTTGTTGATATATGTAATCTGGATTTATGGAAAATGTTTTAGCTATTATTAACTACAGGAATATTTTTATCAAGAATTGTAAATTTCTGCTGAAACACTGCACAAAAATTTTATAGACAGTTATTTTGGGGTAACCCCCTTTGGCAGTGTTACTTGGTGTGTCCTGCGCCTCCAATGCCTTCCTAATGATAACACTGAAAAAACACTCTTCTTAACAAGGACATGACGCATGACAGGGCACTGTGTTTTGTTTTGTTTTTTAAAGCTTTTATTGTGAATTGAGTGATGGTTTACATGGGAGAACAACAGTTTTGTATTCATCCTATTGTATTTTATTTCATTGCAAAGATTTCATTGCAATGATCCCCTCCATTCATCATCATTTAACAGTATTTGCTTCTATTCCCTGTTTATTTTTAAAGTTTATGTACACAAAAACACTCAGGAATATAGAATCATTTAAACAATAAAGGGCATATTCTACAAGCCTGCCTCCTGGTCGCCAGCACACAGCCTTTCTCTTTCCATGAGTCTAGAGTCCTCAGCTGCTCTATCTCTCCATTCCATCATCTCTGTCTCCATCTCTGGTGTCACTGCTTTTCTGGTGACAAGGCACTGTGTTTTACCTCTTGTAATTCACAAAAGAACTCTGCTGCTCTTGTTAGCTGCCACCTAGTTGGCCCCCAACTCATGGTGACTCTGTATCAAATGGAGCAGAATGCTAACTGTTCCTGTCTCGTATTTACAATGGGTATGGCTTGGACCACTAAAATCCACAGGGTTTTCACTAACTGATTTTAGAAGTAGAACATCAGGGGTTTCTTCCTAGTCTGTCTTAGTCTGCAAGCTTCGCTGCAACCTGTTCTGCATCATAGCAATCTACAAGCCTCCCCTGATTGGTGGATGGCTGCAATGAGATGCTTATATTAAGGAAACTGAGACTCAGAGATGCCAGCTAATTTGCCCCAGCTTGCAAAGGAAGGAACTTTGACTACAAAGTCCTCCCAGTGTTTCCCAGAAATGGTATTAATGCTATTTTCAGAGTGTTACAGTTCTTTATTGGTGTCCTGGTGCGGCACTGTAGGATAATGCGTCAGCTGCAAAGTTGTTTGAACTGTAAGGTCAGAGGTTCAAGCTCACCAGCTGCTCCTTGGAAACTCTATACAGAGTCGCTATGGTTCAAAATCGATTCAATGACACTGAACAGCAACAACAGTTCTTTATTACATGACCCTTGAGCATGAAAGATCAACAGCATGCCCAGGTTACTGTGACAACTAAAACTGCCTCCATACACCCCTTTGTGAAGGAATGGGATGGTACACGCCAGATCTTGAGACCCACTTAGTAAAACAAGAATGGTATTTTGACAGAGCGTAAGTGCAGAAAGCTAACTTTGCAGATATGATCATGAGTGATCTCATCTAGCATGAAACTGCATACGTGACTCTGAGTATGTGTGTCCCTGTTTGTAGTTAAAGGTGTTCCTCTTTGCACTGTGTATGCATGCAAATGAAGGCACACATGTATAAGGTATACATACTCTTGATGATCACAGGACTGTGCTGATCCAAGTCACTCTGGCCTCCTGCTTCTCTCTCTTCCCCCACATGCAGTTCATCTCTTAAATTCTGCCATTTCCTCTCCCAAATATATGTCATGCCTTTTCTTACTCTCCATCCCTACCACATTGCCCCACATCTGCCTCTTCCTCCCTCATTCCAACCAACACAACGGCCCTGCCCCAAGTCACAGACATACCATCCATTCATTCTCCACACTACTACTAGAATTATCTTTCTGAAAGGCAAATCAGACCGTGTCACCCTCTAGCCCAAAATTCCTCCATCATTTCCTACAGCAGTTTTAGAAGTAGAACGCTGCATCTGAATGAAATCTTCAAACCAAAGTGCAATATGTAAAATACATAAATGCAGAGATGCTCTTTTGAACTATGTGGACTCCTTGGCAAGACATACAAGGGCTTTCACAATCTGTCTGCTGCCTTTTCCAGCAACATATCTTAATTCTATAGAAGCAGACTTGATGGCTAAGTTTGAGAGTTTTAGAACCATATTAGCTGCATTTAAACCCATTACTAGCTGTGCAATCTTGGGAACGTTGTTTAACCTCTCTGTGCCTGCATTTCCTTATCTTTAAAATGGGACTAATTATACTTTGTTATAAGTACCATAGAAGAATTGATGCGTTTGAGTTATGTATTGGAGGAAAATATTAGAAGTACCATGGACTGCCAAGAGGACAAACCAATCTGTGTTGGAAGAAGTACAGCCAGGATGCTCCTTAGAAGCCTGGATGTCTCCCTCTCAAAGGAGGGACAATTTCCTAAGAGAAGGACATCATGGTTAATAAAATGGAGGGTCATCAAAACAGAGGAAGACCCCAATGGATTGGCACAGTGGCAACAGCAATGGGCTCAAGTATAGCAACGTTTGTGAGGTTGGCACTTCCACAAAACCAGACAGTGTTTTGTCCTCTTGTGCATAGGGCACCTAACAACACCAACAATAGTACCCTATGGAATTATTTTGAGGATTAGGTAGTTCATAGTTGTGAACCATCTAAAACAGCTGCTGCACATACTTTGTTATTGTTAGCAGCCCCTGACTCAGGGTGTTACACAACAGAACGAAGCACTGCCTGGTGTTTTGGAAGTAGATCACAAACACTTAGTAAACGTCACATTTTGTTATTTTACTTGGAACTCAACCTGGACGTCCCTACACTTCTACAAATCAAACCAAAATGACAACAAAAAACTCATTGCTGCTAAGTCAATTCCACCTCTTAGCGTCCCGATAGGACAGAGTAAAACAGCCCCCAAAGGCTTTCTAAGACGGTACATCTTTACAAAAGCAGACAGACTCATCTGTCTCCTGCAGAGCGACCTTTCAGCTAGCAGCCCAACACTTAACCCACTATGCCCCCAAGCCTCCTTAAACTTCAACAAGGCCCCTGAAAAGTTATGGTCCATTACTTTGCACACTGTATGTGTATGTGAGCAGGTGTGCAGGAAAGGAATTATGAGGCTTCATGAGAAAGGAAGGTGGTTTGTAATGGACACATGTGGACTAGACGTCAGGTGCTCTAACCAGACCGTCTTACCTCTCTGAGCTCTAGCTCCATTGTCCTTCTAGTCTGACTAGATGTTATATGCTATCAAATTGATTCTGACTCATAACAATCCCATGTGATAGAGTAGAATTCCCCCACAGGATTATCTAGGTTGTAATCTTTACAGAGGGAATCCTGGTGTGGTGCTGTGTGCTAATGCGCTGGACCGCAAGATTGGTTTGAACCACAAGGTCAGAGGCTCAATCTCACCAGTCACTCCTCGAAAACCCTACACAGGGTCGCTATGAGTCAGAACCTACTTGATGGCATTTACCAATGACAACAAATCTTTACAGAAGTAGATCCCCAAGTCTTTCTTGTGAGGAGTCACAGGGTGGGTGTGAACTGCCAACACTTTGCTAACAGTCTACTCTGACTGGACAGTACAACCTATATTCTCTACGTTCTTGAGAAGCCAGTTTGATTGGCTAAAATCAGTTTCTAATGCCCCCTGGTGGTGGGTGGTTGTGTGCCACTGAGTCGGTTGTGACTCAAAATGTGACATAGGGCTTCCAAGGCTGTAAATCTTTATGGGAGCACAAAGCCTCATATTTCCACCACGGAGTAACTGGTAGATTTGAACTGCTGACCTTGAAGTTAACAGTCCAGCTCATAATCAGCTACATAGCATAGAGGATTATGAGACGTTTGGATTATAATCAACTATGTCTCATAATCCTCTATGCTATGTAGTTGAGTAAAATCCTTTGTGTCCAGCTGCTTCATAGGGCCCAATCTACCTGTCAGGAAGCCACCTCTGGTCTAATCAGATGTCACCCTCCTTCAAAACATGGCTTTGTTTCTCTACTCTGAGCTAGGTGCTGTGGGTGAGGCAGGTGTATTGTGATCACACATCTAGTAAAACACCCTGTGACTTCCACTTGGAAGGGCCTTTTTTCTACTTCTCTGCCCTGCAGACTTTCATATTCCTGTCAAGTTTCAACACAACTTTCTTACTTCCTCTGAGAAACCTTCTCTCATTCTTCCAGGCACTCTCCTTTCACAGCCAGGGCCTGGGGGCAGCCCTCCATTAGAGGACCTGTGTTAGCAACTGTATTTGTCTGTCTGCCATCTTTTCAAAAGGGTTCTAGGTGTATCTATGGCACCAGACACCCAGGAGGTGCACAACAAAAATTGATTGGCTGAATCAAAGAATTCCAGATATGCTATGCAAATGAATGTAAATTTCGGTTCACATCTGTTTTCTTTGCTGAAATTGTACCTTTTCTTCAGAGCTAAGACAAGTTCAAATTGAGGAGGAGAAATAGATTTTGTTCTTGTGACAGTTTCAAACCCTTCCCTACTATCTGGGGGCACAATTACCTTTCACCTGTCTCCTTTTTTTGCTCCTTCTGAAAGGAATCATTAAACGCCTGCAATATGCATATGACACAACTTTGCTTGCTGAAGATGAAAAGGACTTGAAGCACTTACTGATAAAGATCAAAGACTTTAGTCTTCAGTATAGATTTCACCTTAACATAAAGAAAACCAAACTCCTCACAAATGGCCCAATAAGCAATATTATGAACAGAGAAAATATTGACATTGTCAAGAATTTCATTTTACTTGGATCCATAAACAGTGCCCATGGAAGCAGCAGTCAAGAAATTACATGACATATTGCATTGGGAAAATTTGCTGCATAAGACCTGTCTAAAGTCCTGGTGTGGCACGGAGTCCTGGTGTGGCGCTGTGGGTTAGTGCACCAGACTGCAAAGTCAGTTTGAACTGCAAGGTCGGTGGTTCAAGCTCACCAGCTGCTCCTTGGAAACCCTATACAGAGTCGCTATGGGTCGGAAATGACCCTATGGCACTTAACAACAACAAAGTGTTAAAAAGCAAAAAAGGCTAAGGTGCACCTGACCCAATGCATGGCATTTTCAATAGCCTCATATTCATGTGAAAACCAGGCAATGAATAAGGAAGACCAAAGAAATAGTGATGCCTTAGAGCTGTGGTGTTGTCAAAGAATATTGAATAGATCAGATCTGCCGGAAGAATGAATAAATCTGTCTTGAAAGCAGTACAGCCAATATGCTCCTTAGGAGTGCAGATGGCAAGACTTTTTCTCTTGTACTTTGTACACGTTATTAGGAGGGACCAGTCTCTGGAGAAGGACATCATGCTAAATAAAGTAGAGAGGGTCAGTGAGAGAAAAAAAAAAAAAGAAAAAAGGAAGACACTTAACAGGATGGATTTGCATAGCGGCTGCAACAATGAGCTCAAATACAGTAATGGTTGTGAGGAAGGCACAGGACTTGGCAATGTTCTGTTCTGTTGTACAGAGAGTCGCACTAAGTTGGAACTGAGTAGACAGTACAACAATAACAATGGAATGGAATGACATTAAAAGAACCTTGAGCCCACACCTTTGTCTACTTGGTGAATGTCTGTTATCCTTGAATAGTACCTCCCATGTTAGTTCCACTGAGAACAGCTCTTTGACCACCTCACCCTTCTCAACCACAATAGTTCATTCCTTCCTGTGCCAAGTTGAATTTGTATGGTGTACAGTAGCCACATTTGTTGTTTATCACAGAATGGCGATTTATTTCCTCATACACTTGACTTTTTCTGAGAAACAGGCTCACAAGTTGTTGTTGTTAAGTGCCATTGAGTCAGTTCCAACTCATAGAGACCCTATATAGAGTTTCTGAGGCGCAGCTGGTGAGTTTGAACTGCCAACCTTGCAGTTCAAACTGACTTTGTGGCCCAGTGCTTATCCTGCAGCACCACATGGGGGGGGGGGGGGGGGGGTATTCATCTCTATGGAATCCTGGTGTGGCATTCTAGAATAAGCACTGGTCTAAACACACCAGCTGCTCCTTGGAAACCCTATACAGGGTTGCTATGGAACGGAACCGACTTGATGGCACTTAACAACAACAACATAGCTTCAATACGCCTTGGAACAGAGATGCCGTGTGTTGCAGTACAGGAATGTGCTTCAGAGAGTTTTCGTGGCTGTGATCTTTCTGAGGCAAATTGCCAGACCTGTCTTCAATGGCACTGCTGGTTGGGTTTGAACTACTGAATTTTCAGCTAACAGTTAAATGCTTAGATGTTTGCAAAACAGAGCAGGTGTTCCAGATATTTGCTGAATGAATAAATGAGTGAAGAAAGAGTAGATATTCCAAAAGTATCAGAAAATCTTTTGTCTTATTCTTTGAAATGTGATTTCCTTGCTGCAGACCTCGTTTTCTCACTGCGTTTGGCTCAGGTTGAAGCTACACATAATCCCTTCTCATCAATTCCACAGTTCCCCTGAGCATATTTCAACTGGTGAATGGCAGCAAGGGAGTCCAGAAATATTCACTAATGTCCCACCTGTAGACAATTGAGACCCACTTGGATGAAATGTGAAATGTCTCTACCTCCTCTGGATTCTTCATGCTTCTCCCCTCCTTTTCTACCTTTTTGCCACATCCAGGTCTGGCAAACATACATTATGTAAAAAGTTAGAATGCCTCTACCAGAACCATTTCTCAGAGCAAATTGTCTTCTCAGTGCTGGCTTGCTCAAAAACCCTGAATCCTGACAGATGTACTAAAGACCTAAATGTAAATGTAAACTATAAAGCTATGAGAAGAGATAAGTATTAATATTATGAATTTCCTAATCAAGACGGAACAATTTTAATGAAACAAAAGTTAATAGATTTAACTACACTAAAAATAAAGGAGCTCTGGTAGCATAGTGGTTACGAATCGGGCTGTGAACCTTAAGGTCAGCGGTTCGAAACTACCAGCCGCTCCGTGGGAGAAAGAT
>NW_006408610.1:5065034-5066305 GCF_000296735.1 Chrysochloris asiatica | reverse complement strand
CCTCATCTTTCTCCCGCGGAGCGGCTGGTAGTTTCGAACCGCTGACCTTAAGGTTCACAGCCCGATTCGTAACCACTACGCTACCAGAGCTCCTAGAAGACAAGTATAAGTATAAACACATAAAAATATCTGCAACATAGTTCACAGATAAAGAATTAGGATCTAGAATATATGAAGAACAGCTGTAGATCAATGATAAAAATACAAATAAACTCAAAGGATATGAACAAGCATAAGAGGACAACAAAATGGGCTTGAAACATATGAACACATGCTTATAATTTCATTAGCGATTAAGGAAACGTATTTCGAAAACAAAAATGGGACTCTATCATTCATCTGTCAGTTTGTTCTACTATGGTGGAATGACAGCTACTGTGATGCTGGAAGCTAGGCAACCAGTATTTTAAATACCAGCAAGGTCACCCATGCCAAACAGGTTTCACAGCAGAGCTTCCAGAATAAACGATAGGCTTCCGGGGCAAGATGGCGGAGTAGGCAGATGCAATAGGCTTCCGGGACAAGATGGCAGAGTAGGCAGATGCACTGAGCCGACCCTCTGCAACAAAGACCTGGGAAACCAAGTGAAATAGATACAGATGGTGGTCCTAGAGCCCTGAACTTCAGAGCATAGGTCAGAAAGGCGGACTGAGGGCTGACTGAAGAGGAAGCTGAACAGGAGCAGTGAGAGAGAGGAAAACAGGCAAACTTTCAGCTGGTGTGGAGCAGCATGCCATCTTGAACTCTGGCAAGCTGTGGCTGATCTAGCAGCCTGCAGACACAGGATGCAGCTGGAGGCTGGCAGCAAGGGATGTCATTCTCCCTTGTTCCTGTGCCTTCCTGTAGCCTGGAGTATGGCCAATCATATAACATCACCAATCCAGTGGCTAGTGGTGCCCCCTTCTGTGCAGTCTTGTCTCTGCCTGGGATCAGGTGCCGGGAATGTCACCCCTGTTTGTTGAGGCACATGAACCTGCCTTAAACGACACAGTGACACTACACAGTGAAGAGGATGAGAGAACTGCATTCACACTTCCGGTCTCTATCACATCCATCCGAAAGCAGATGTTGAGTGCCTGAGAACACATCAACATACAATATCAATTCAACATAAATACAACACCACCATATTGTCTCAGAGAAAACCAACAATTTCAGCTTATACAAAGAAACAAGACAGAGAGCCTCAAACAATGACTGAAATATGGAGTCAGAAAATCTAATACCAGAAATGGTATTAGAACTACTTGGTAATGAATTTAAAGAGAATG
>NW_006408610.1:5063781-5064768 GCF_000296735.1 Chrysochloris asiatica | reverse complement strand
TTTATGTGGGACACTCTCAAGAAGAATAACATACATGTGATTAGAATTCCAGAGCAGGAAGAGAGAAAAAACATTGTCAAAGATATGCTGGAAGAATACTCCCTAACATCGTGAAAGGCGTGAAGATAGCCATTCAAGAAGTTAAATGAACTCCAAACAGGACAGACCCCAGAATAAAATCACCAAGACATATTATAATCAAACTTTTCAAAACCAAAGATAAAGAGTAAAATCCTGAGAGCAGCTTTGGAAAAATGAAAAGTTATGTACAAAGGAGATCTAATAAGACTAAGCTCTGGTTTCTCAGTAGAAACCATTCAGGCAAGAAGACAATGAGATGACATATATAAAACTCTTAAACAAAAAATTGCCAACCAAGAACCATATACCCAGAAAAATTGTCCATCAAATATGACAGTGAAATTAGGACATTTCCAGATAAACAGAAATTAAAATAATTTGCAAACACCAGACTAACCTCACAAAAAAAATACTAAAGGGAGTCCCTTGGATAGAGACCAGAGAGCCAACAAAAGCAGACAACAACCTGAGACTAACATACACGACAATATCACACAGGACTTAACCCAAATATAGAAGTATTTAAAAGTCTAACAAATCTTCAGGAATGAAAATAGAGAACCAGAAATACCATTTTTCTGGAAAAAACAAGGGAATAATATAGTTATAGAACTTCCAAATGAAGTGGAAATCAAGTAGGTGTCAAGAAAAAATAAATCTAGTTGTAATTCTAAAATTAGACCAAGCCTTACTCCTGGCCCTAACCCAACCCTACTCCCAACATTAACCCTAGTCCTAACCATAGCCCTAACATTAAAGAAACTACTAGGCCTTGCCTGTAGTCCTGGTGTGGTGCTATGGGATAAACACTGGATCACAAAGTCTGTTTGAACTGTAAGGTAAGGAAATTGAACTCACCAGTCATTCCTTGAATGGAAAACAAGAAAGAAGGAAAAGGTCAAAATG
>NW_006408610.1:5054885-5059826 GCF_000296735.1 Chrysochloris asiatica | reverse complement strand
ATAACAATCTTATCCCCATCTCTTTTAACCGGACCTATCTAGACAAGATGAAAACTATTCAGTGGGGAGTCTATCTTCCCTCATACAATATTAAACTAAACTCCCCCTTGAAACCTTGTAAGCCAGTCACTTCATGCCTTTATTGCCCCCTCATTTTAGGTAGCCAATGTTTAACTTGCCCATCCCTATCACCCTATGTACAGAGGGGATAGCATTGATACTTGATGTGAAGACTCCTTCCCTCTCTGTTGGTATTTAGAGTTACTACTTCCATGAGTATAGGTCAAATTCATCAAATTGTAGCAATTTACCCTAATTTTCTTTATCAATAATTGTTTTGTTCTCTTTTTTCTTTCTTAATCTTCCTTTAGTTGAGTTCTGATTATCAAGTCATCGAGGTTAGGTCAAATGGGTACTGTCTGCAACTTTGGGCTTTCTTGTTGACTCCTTTCACTTCATATCAGCTGGATTCTTCACTCTCAGCTCTGGCCCTCTGTGGCTATGTCCTTGTCCATAGACTCAGGTGTCCCCACATCTCACCACACTTTGGACCAACCAGCCCTTCCTCTTCTCTCTCTCATCTCCGGGTCCGTGGGAGTCTGTGGAACGTGGTTGAACTCATCTCATTTCTTCATTGCTGCCTTTCTCCCTCTTATCCTCACCAGTAGAACAAAGTGGGCACCAGCAATCTTACATTCCTGCTCATGTGCTCCCTTTGAATGTCAGTCTTAGAGGGGGCCAAGCCATGGTATTTTCAATAGCCTCACACCATATGAAAGTTTGACAATGAGTAAGAGGCACCCTAGTATAACTGATGCATTTGAGTTATGCTGCTGAAGAAGAATATTGAAAGTAGCATGGAGTGCCAGAAGAACAGACACATCTGTATTGGAAGAATTACACCAGAATGTTCCTTAGAAGTGAGGATGGGGAGACTTCATCCCCTGTACTTCAGACATGTTATCAGGAGGGACCAGCCCCTGGAAAAGGGCATCATGCTTGAAAAAGTGGAGAGTCCATGAAAAAGACGAAGATACTCACTAGATGGATTGTCACAACAGCAGCAACAATGGGCTTAAACATAACAACAATTGGGAGGATGGTACAGAACTGGGCAGTGTTTCATTCCCTTGTGCATAGGGTCCTGGAACCAACTCAAAGGCACCTAACAACAACACAACAACAGGGCATATGGAAAAGAGGAAGACCTTCAACGAGCTGGACTGATGCCGTGGCTACAGTGAGAGATTCCAATATGACAATTTTGAGGATGGTGCAGGACCCTCAATGTTTCATTTTGTTGTGTGTGCGTAGGGTCACCAAGAGTGAGCGATGACGCGATGGCACCTAACAACAACAACAACATGGTATTAGCAAAAGGATCCCTGTTGGCACTGTGGTTAAGCACTTGGCTGCTAACCAAAAAGTTCAGTAGCTCAAATCCACTAAGTGCTCCATAAGAGAACCATGATGACAATCTGTATTCTTAATGATTGTTGTTGTTAGTGCCATCGAGTCAGTTCCAACCCATAGCGACTCTGCATAGTGTTTCCAAGGAGCGGCTGGTGAGCTTGAACTGTTGACCTTGTGGTTCAAAACAACTTTGCAGTCCAGCGCATTAACCCATAGCGCCATACCAGGATTTGTTGTTGTTGTTAGGTGCCATTGAGTCGGTACCGACTCATAGCGACCCTATTCACAACAGAACGAAACACTGCCTGATCCTGGGCCAACCTCACAATTGTTGCCACACTTGAGCCCATTGATCCCCAGTTGCATTTTGAGTGTCTTCCAACATGAGGGGCCCATTACAGCCTCAGAAACCCAATGAAGCTGTTCTACCCTGTCCTATAGGGTTGTTATGAGACAGAAGCCACTCAGTGGCAATGGGTTGGCTTTTGGTGTGGCACTAGCAGACTCCTTGGGTGACACAAATGACTAAGTACTTAGCTACTAACTGAGAAATTGGCAGTTCTAATGCATCTAGTGGTGTCTCAGAAGGAAAATAGAGCAGGCAATCTGCCTGAGAAAGGTCATAGTTGAGGGAACACTGTGGAGCAGTTCTGCTCTGTAACAGATGGGTCGTCAAGAGTAAGAATCAACTTAAGGGCCATGGGTTCAGTTTGATTTGGTTGATGGCATTGGCAAAAATTTCAATCTGACAAAATCAATACTGAAGAGAAGCAAGAGAAATGGAAATTTTGGACAGTGTAGACAACAATGCAAATTAGTACAACCACATGGGAAAGTAATTGGGCAATTTATAGTAAAATTGAAAATTCACACATCAAATGACTCAGCAATTCTACTTTTAGGTTTATACCCAAGAGAATAGCTCACACATGGTCACAAGGAAACATAAAAAAATATAGCAGCATCTTTTATAATAGTGAAAAATTTGGGCAACTTTATTTTCGTCTTAAGCTTTTTTATTCATCACCTGCTGGTACAGTAGGTTAAGTGTTGGGCTGCTAACTGAATGGTTCAAACCTACCAGCTGCTCTGAGGGAGAAAAATAATGTGGTCTGGTTCTGTGAAGAGCTACAGCCTCAGAAACCCTATGGAGCACAGGGTCACTATATGGATCCTGGTGTGGGGCTGTAAGATCAACTCTGGACTGTTAACCATAGGATCAGCAGTTCAAGCTCACCAACCACTTCTTGGCAACCCTGTACAGAGTCGCTATGAGTCCGAATCAACTCGAAGGCAGTGGTTTAAGCAACAGAGGTCAAGACTCAACTAAGATAACCTAAAATAGTCTCAAAAGGCCCACCGTATTACAATTGTTGTTGTTGTTGCTATGTGCTATTAAGTTGGCTCTGACTCATAGGGACCCTGTATAGGGTTTCTGTGGAGCCTACAATGCCTACAACAGGGCAAAACCAGAACTGAGGACAGAATTTGCCTCAGTTCTTTCCAGAGAAGACCAAGATAACCTGAATCAGAACCTGCATTAAAAAAAAAAAAAAAAAAGCAAATACCAAATGATTCTTACAGATCCCCAGGTGATTCTTAGGAATACATAAGACTCAGGGTACATTGTTAAAATGTAGATTCTAATTCAGTATATCTGGGGTGGAAATACAAATTCTCAGCATGGGAACTAGAATGAGCCAGTTTGAAGCTCTGATTTATATGCAGATGCCCATTAAAAACGAATTAGTAATGGACCACCACAACAAAAAGAGAAGAAGTAAAACTCCTTGGGGGCTCTCTAACCAGTTACTTTCTAAACAGTACTGACTCAGGGTGACCTTATGTGTTGTATAGAAGAATGGAACTCCATATACTTCTAATGGCTATAACCTTTTGGAAACAACGTACCTTTCTTCCAAAGTAGATCTGGGTGGATTTGAACCTCCTACTTTTTGATTAGCAGCATAGTGCTTATCAATTTGTACCACTCAGAACTCCTGGAGGACTCTCTACCAGTGTCATTTATATAGCCTACCCCTTGCTCAGCCATCAGTCAGTTCTGGTTCTTAGGGAATGTGATGGTTGAGGTTTTGTGTCAACTTGACTGGACAGAAATCTCAGTGGTTTGGCAGTTAAGAGGTAGCTATCACAGAGTCACTGTACCAAAAGGAAATGGTTGATGTTCAAACATTTCAAGAGGTAGCATGTGATCAAGAGTCAGTGATAGTGAAGGAAGAAGTCCAAGGTTCACTAGGAATTGGCAAAGAACAAGGCACCAGGAATTGATGGAATAAAAATTGAAATCTTTCAAGAAAGTAAGGCGGCACTGGAGGCACTCACTCATCTCTGCCAAGAAATTTGGAAGACAACTATCTGGCCAACTGAGTGGAAGAGATCCATATTTGAGCACATTCAAAGAGAGGTGACCCAATGAAATGAGGAAATCATTGGACAATATCTTTGATATCCCATGTGAGTAAAGTTTTACTAAAGGTAATACAGAAACAGGTGCAAGCATACATTGACAGAGAACTTCCACAGGTTCAAACTGGATTCAGAAGAGTACGTGGAATGAGGGATATCATTGCTGTCCAATGGATCTTGGCTGAAAGCAGAGAATACCAGAAAGATGTTTACCAGTGCTTTATTGACTATGCAAAGGCTTTTGATTGTGTGGATCATGACAAGCTATGGACAACATTGAGAAATATGAGTATTCTGGAACATTAAATTGTGCTTATGAGGAATCTGTACCTGGACCAAGAGGCAGTTGTTCGAACAGAACATGGGAACACTGAATGATTTAAGATTAAGAAAAGTGTGCGACAGGGTTGTATTCTTTCACCATACTTATTCAACCTGTATGCTGAACAAATAATCTGAGAAGCTGGATTAGATGAAGAAAAACATCGCATCAGGATTGCAGGAAGACTCTTAACAACATGAGATATGCAGATGATACAACCTTGCTTGCTGAAAATGAAAAGGTCTCAAAATACTTACTGATGAAGATCAAAGGGCACAGTCTTCAGTATGGATTGCATCTCAATGTCAAGAAAACAAAACTCTTCACCACTGGACCAGTAGACAACATTGTTATCAATGGGGAAAGGATTGAAGTTGTCAAGTGCTTCATTCTTCTCGGATCAACCTCAACATTCATGGAAGAGGCAGTCAAGAAATCAAACAACGTATCGCATTAAGCAAATCTGTTGCACAAGACCTTTTTTTTTTTTTAATGTTTGATGTTATGAATTATGTGATCATTTACATGGGAGAATATTAGTTTTACATTCATCCTATCATATATCATTTCATTGCCATGATTATAATCCCCTCCATGCGTCCTCAACCAACCAAAGAGTATACCTGCAAACTTGATCCCGGGTCGTCAGCACACAGCCCCTCTCCCTCTCTGGGTCTAAAGTCCCCAGGCACTCCATCTCTCTATGTCATCATTTCTGCCTCCATCTCTGACATCACTGCTTCTCTCCCTTGATGGTCCCAGGGACCTCTGCTCCTAGA
>NW_006408610.1:5032922-5053135 GCF_000296735.1 Chrysochloris asiatica | reverse complement strand
TCAAGGTTCATCCATGTTATGCAGTGGCTTGCAGCTTCCTTGCTATTCTTCAAGGTAGCATAGTATTCCATTGTGTGTATGTACCGCAGTTTGTTTATCCATTCTTCAGTTGATGGGCACTTAGGCTGTCTCCATCTTTTTGCTATTGTAAACAGTGCTGCTACGAACATTGGTGTGTGTATATCTACTCGTGTGATGGCAACTCTACGACTCTTAATAACAAATAACAACATACTTATTTGTTCATTAATATGTTGGATCCTTTAAATTACTCATTGGTTGTAATACGTATTTGTTGATATTCTACTAGATTTTACTTTATAATCTGTGATTACCTTTCTGGGATGAGTATGTTTCTTCTTATAATTGGGGCATTTGTAGCTGGTCTTCGATTCTAATATATAGCTAGGTCTTTAGAATCCAATCTGATCACTGAAAGGTTATATATTTGAATTTTGTTGCTGTTGCTGTTAAGGTGCCCCTGAGTTGATTCTGACTCAAATCAGCCCCGTGCACAACAGAATGAACTACTGTCTGTCTTATGCCATCCCCACCATGGTTGCCATGTTTGATTCCATTGTTACACCCACTGCGTCAATCCATTCTTTGTTATCATATTTTTCTTGATTACTTCTTCCTTTTGATAGATTTGTGTTTATCCCACCTTTTTTTGGCTACTTTTTGGGAAGATATAAATTATACCTATTTTTTTATAGTAATTTCTCTAACTTTTTTTAACACGCACACCTAACTCCTCACTTTGCTAACAAATCTAATGTTATTAAATATTTCAATCCTACCTTTCAGCACTGGTTTAACTACTTATTGATCACCTCTCTTTTTCTATCTCATTATTTTTCTTTAGAGTTGTTATTTTATATTTCTTAACACAAAAAGTTTTTTTTTTTTTTTTTTTTTAGAAATATTTCGTTTTTATCTTCTTTGAATAAGACTGTTTGGTATCACTGTTTTTTTAAATAGTGCTTTAGAATTTGAAATTTGAAGGCTTTTTTTTTTTTGCCTGTAAACAACTCCAGTCAGGCAGGGTTAAATTCCATCTTGTCATCTTGTGCCTAGGTTTAAGTGTTCAGATGCCCATTTTCTTGAGTACCTCAAGCACCTCTGGCAGTCGAATTGCCAGAGTTAGAAACCATATATTTCAAAGTAGGTTTGGGGCAACTTCCCCCAGCCAACCCAGGAATGATAGAAACTTCCTCCTTGCAGAAGTTTTCCTAGCCAGGCCCCTTAATAGCTGGTTGTGAAGTCATACTCTGAGGGTCTCAGAGACAATCTGTAAGTTTTCCTATCTGCAATAACCCCTTCCTGCTTCCATAGCCCGGCATGCATTTATAACTCATTGCTGTTGCCCGTAGTGGTTGTGGGAGGAGATTCCTTGGTTCTCTGTACTCTACAGAAAGGTCAGCTCATGGAGGTAGAACTTAGGAATTTCATCATGACATCACATTAATGATAACTTTACCCAATTGATCTATGTTTGTGTTGTCTTGTTTTCACTCTGGTAGCACAGGGGTTAAAAGTTGGGCTGCTAATCTTACAGTCAGCAGTTTGAAACTACCAGTGGTTCCACAGGAGAAAGATGAGGCTTTCTGCTCTCATAAAGATTTACAGCCTCGGAAACACTATACAGGATCGCTATGAGTCAGAACCAACTCCATGGCAAATAACTACCACCACACCAATCCCGACAATATGAACTCTTGGTGTGACGCTGTAGGATCAGCACTGGACTATGAACCACAAGGTTGGCAATTCAACGCCACCAGCTACTTCTTGGAAACCCAATACAGGGTCACTATGAATCAGAACAGACTTGATGGCACTTAACAAATCACAAATGATATTTATATATTTAAAGAAGATCTGTGATATGCAGATGATACAACCTTGCTTGCTGAATGTGAAGAGGACTTAAAATATTTATTGATGAATACCAAAGACCACAGCCTTTGGTATGGTTTTTACCTCAATGTAAAGAAAACAAACATTCTTACCACTGGACCGATAAACAACATCCGTATAAATGGAGAAAAGGTCAAAGCTGTCAAAGACTTCATTTTGCTTGGATCCACCATCAACACCCATAGAAGCAGCAGTCAAGAAATCAAACAATATATTGTATTAGATAAATCTAATGCACAACACCTCTTCAAATTGTTGAAGAGCAAAGATAACAGTTTGAGGACTAAGGTGCACTGATTCAAGCCATAGTATTTTCAATAACCTCATATGCATGTGAAAGTTGAACAGTGAATAAGGAAGACTGTAGAAGAATTGATGCTTTTGAGCTCTGGTGTTGGAGGAGAATATTGAAAGTGCCATGGACTGCCAAAAGAACAATCTAAGTTGGAAGAAGCAGAGCCAAAATGTTCCTTGGAGGCCAGGATGGTCAGACTTCATCTCTCACACTTTGAATATATTATCAGGAAGGATCAGTCTCTGGAGAAGGATATCATAGTTGGTAAAGTGGGGGTTGGAGAAAAAGAGGAAGACCCCTCAATGACATGGATTAGCACAGTGGTGGCAGCAATGGGCTCAGGCTTATCAGCGATTGTGAGGTTGGCCCAGGACCAGGCGGTGTTCCATTCTGTTGTGTGTAAGGTTGCTATGAGTTGGATTTGACTAAATGGCGCCTAACAACAATTATTTCACATTATGTAAGTATAAGCGTGTTTCATATATAGTTTTGTGTTTGGCTTGTCACTGGGTGGCAAAAATAACTAATATGCTCTGCTTCTTATTGAAAGAATGGAGGTCTGAGTCTACCAGAAGTGCCTTGGAAGAAATCTATGTCTTAAAAATCAGCCATCAGCATGAATTAAATGACCCATAGAGCTGGTTCAGTATGAAAATTCATACGGCCTATTTACAAAGCTCTCTTTCTTGAAACTTCAAATTTCACTTTGTCCCCAGGAAACCCAAAAGAGAGGAGAAAGAGAAGGTCTAGTTGTTTTCTTTATGGTTCCACAGGTGTCAACAGGCAACGTTGATCTGGATGCCTCCTTCTAGAGTTTCAAAGTCTGGACAGGTTTGGATGAGAAGTACCGCCATTCAATCATAACTACCAATCAGTGATGTCTCTTATTCATTTTCACTTTCTGGCATAAATGGTAGTCTTGTGCCTGTGAATATTTTCTCGTTTAAGTCAGTCTCCATTGGTAATAGCCCTAGTGGAAATTGTTTTTATTTATGACACTGCTAAATCATTAAAAGGATAAGTGGTTTATGCATCTTAAACAATATTTTTTACATCAGATATTAAAACACTGGGAAGCACAGTTCTATTCTGGCACACATGAGGTTCCATGAGTCAGAATTCACTTGATGGCAACTGGTTTGGGTTCTCTAAAATGATTTTGAGCATAAATGAATTTATATTTCTATTGTTGATTTTCTTAGAATTAGATTTCCACATGGGTTTTCAGACTTTTGCTTTTCTGGGAAGCTTTCTGGTTTTCTTCATCTTTCTCTTTCGTGGTGGAGTGGGTGTGCTGTTTGCTTCTGCTATTCCCCAGATCTCAGTCCAGAACAAAGTCTTCTGAGATAGTCCAACATGTCTTTTCTACTGCAACATGGGGATGTCGAGTCTGAAAGCTTGCAGGATACTTGGCTCAGGTCCTGCTTGGGAGGTTGTTGTCTGTCCACGTGTCTCCTTAGGCTCCTACCTTCCTGGAAACAGTTACCCCAGGCAATAGGGTGGCAGCCTTTTAAAGTCCCTTTCCAAAAAAGGGATTCCAGACCCCTGTCCTAGGCAGGGAGCTTGGCTCTATTCTATGCCTTGTGTAGAACCCTTCTGGTCCCTGATTCCCTGCTGGAGTCATGTCCCCAGCCCTGCTGTCTGGGTCCAGAGCTGGAGGTCAGCAGGCTCTGACTTCATCCTTCTTGTTGTTGTTAAGTATCGTGGAGTCGGTTCTAACTCATAGTGACCCTGCACAGGGTTTTCCAAGGCTATAAATCTTTACAGGAGCAGAAAGCCTCACCTTTCTCCCGTGGAATGGCTGGTAGTCTCGAACTGCCGACCTTGAGGTTAGCAGCTCGATTTGTAGCCGCTAAGCTACCAGAGCCTTGCTTGCAGCTATATTTTCTGGTTCTGAAGATGCTTGTCTTGCTTTTATCCCAGTGATTTCTTTTTGGTTATCTCTTCTATTTGATACATCATTGTGTATCTGGAAATGGGAGAAGTTGTTGTAGGAGAGCCTGAAATCAGAAGCAAGCACTTGGGGTGTGTAGAGCAGTCTGAAAGCAGAACCTTAACTACATGTTAAGTCGTGACATGAGTTCAACTGTAATTGTTAAAGTTTTGGGTCAACTTGACTGAGCCAGGATTCTTAGTAGCTTGGCAGTTGAGATGTAGCCAATAAGATGCGATAAGCCAATAGGAGGATTAAGGATGAGATTGTTGTTGTTAAGTGTCATTGAGTTGGTTCTGATTCCTAACAATCCTGTATAGGGTCTCAGAGGAGTAACTGGTGGGTTTGAACCACCAACCTTGTAGTTCAAACTGACTTTGTGGTCCAGTGCTTACCCTACAGCTCCACACCAGGATTCCATAAGGGTGTTAAGTGCCATCAAGTTGGTTCTGATCCACAGCAACCATATATAGGGTTTCCGAGGTGTGACTGGTGAGCTTGAACTGCCAACCTTGTGGTTCAAACCAATCTTGCAGTCCAGCACATTAACCCAAAGTGCCACACCAGGTCTCCATAAGGCTAGGATTTGCTATTGTTGTTGTTATACCACCTTAATTCAATCCCCATCCTGATACAATTTACTGGAGATTCCCAAGGGTATATTGGATGCAACACTTTTTATCGTATAAGAGATAAAAGGAGAAAGGCTTGAGCCAAGAGAATGGAACGTACTATCACCAAAAGTCCTGGTGCGGCTCTGTAGGGTAAGCACTCAACCACAAGGTTAATTTGAATCGCAAGGTCAGTGGTTCAAACTCACCAGCCTCTCCTTGGAAACCCCACACAGGGTTGCTATGAGTCAGAACCGACTCAGTGGCACTGAACAACAGCAACCAAGACGGACTCCTGGTAGGATAAAGCACTGGACTACAAGGTGGGCTTAAACTGCAAAGTCGCGGTTCAAACCCATCAGTCACTCCTCGGAAACCCCATATAGGGTCGCTATGAGTCAAAACCAACTCAATGACACTTAAAAACAACCACCAATGTAGAAGAGCTGGGAGTTTAGTGTGTCCTTTGCACCTGGGGTCTCTGCACCGTGAAGCTCCTAGATCCAGAGGAAGATTGTAGCCAATAGGAATGTTGGGCCTGTGGATGTTGAAAGGAGACAAAGGGCTTTAACCAGAGCCGGTGATCTAAATTTGGATTTCTAGCCTCATAAACTATGAGACAATAAATTTCTGGTTGTTAAAAGCCATCCTCTTGCGGTATTTCTGTTCTAGCAGCAGTAGATAATGAAGATGGTCTAGAATCCATGTTGAATTTTAAAACTGCCTGTTCTAATAGCAGTTCCTTTAACCTTGATATTGACCTAACCACATACCTTAAAGAAGACATTCTTATTGTCTGCGGTAGGGCAGGTGCAGGATTTCACAACCTATTTCCAGAGAATCTTTCCACTGTGGTCCAGCAGATTTAAGATGTGATAGCTTATGCCTGAAGGCTCTTCATGCATAGCACTATCCATACATTTTTATAATGAACCCCCAAAGCAGACATAACTGAGGAAGCAATTTTACTAGCAGGTTACCAGAAAAAAAAAGCTGTCCTGCCGATGTCTGTGACCATCTGGCAATAAACTGAAGGCCACGGTACCTTTTACCAATGATGCAACCTCACAGATGATTGTGTGTTATTCATCTATCCCTGCTCAACTCTGCATCTAGATATTCCACCTTTGTGTCTTCTGATTGTTTTTAAGCCAATTATGACTTTGGAACTTTTAGTTCCTGTTCTGAGTATACAAAAATGTATTTTCCCTCATTGTTTGGCAGATTGGCCATTTTCACACTGCAAATACAGACGCCCTCCCTGTCTAGATCCTTCAGTAAACCTCTGTTGCTTTTACTTGAAGCAGATTCCATCATGTTGTTTTATGACATCGTTCAGAGTAAACCTAACTGCACTATACAACCTGGAAGTCTGTATAGCTTTATTCTATGTGGTGCTGTAGGATAGACACTGAAATGCAAGGTCGGAGGTTATACTAACCAGCCACTCCTTGAAACCCTATACAGGGTCACTATGAGTTGGAAATGACTTGATGGCACTTAACAACATCAGAGAATAGGAGTTCTGGTATGGTGCTGTAGGATAAGCTCAGGACTGCAAGTTCGGTTTGAACCACAAGGTCGGTGGTTCAAACTCATCAGTCACTCCTTGGAAATCCTATACTGGGTTGCTATAGGTCAGAACCTACTCAACAGCACTTACCAACAACAACATACCTTGCTTAGTGCCTAACATAGAATAAGTCCAACAAATACTTGCTGAATAAATGAATGAACTCACATGATTACTAAATAACCCAAAACAACACAAACCCTCTTCTTCTGGATTTCTCCAGCTATCTCCAGAATGATGCCCCTGGGAAAAGGATTTTCATTAGGAAACATGTTGTAATGCATTCAGAGCTAAAGCATTTGAAGTGAGATAGCAGTCTAAGAAGCCCTGGAGGGTTCTCTGGGACTCCCACTAAAACTGACCTCTTAACCCCAAGCAGGTCTAACCTAACATCTGCTGAAGGCTCGGTCACAATGGCCTCAGGCTAAGGGATTTAAAATATTCACATCTAAGCTCAAAAATGCTTCTGCAGAGTCACTGGAGCAGGAAGCATTTTCCTGAGGATGTTCTCATCTGTCCTCTGAGGTGTAAATTGCAAATATTGCAGCTTTATTCTATAGGAGGAGTCCTGATGTGGCACTGTAGGAGAAAGCACTGGTTTGAATCATGAGGTCGGCGGTCCAAACTCACCGGCAGCTCCTTGGAAAACCTATACGGGGTCGCTATCAGTCGGAACCAACTCAACGGCACTTAACAATAACAACATTGTACAGAGGTGGGTCAAATTACTTTTCTATGGTTAGGCAACAAATGATGAAGTGCTGCATCAGACTGGAAGAAATTTCTAGGCGGTCTGCCTCATCATGCTCCTATATTTAACCATGTGTGTATTTGTAAACTGTAGGCTTAGAAATTTCCCCAATATACCCAACTATCAGATTAAGATTTTGAAACGTGAACATTGTTCTTTAGCTCTTAAGTTTTTCCTTGCTTGATTTGTGTAGAAATAAGAAGGAGGAAGAATTATTAACCCTTTTATCCAAGCTTACCTTTTACACTCTCAAAGTGAGTATTACATTGTTTCATTGTGATCAAAGTAATTTTTAAATTATTCCTTTCTTTCTGCCATATTAAAATTTGCAATCTTTCCATTAAAAAAAAAAAAGAAAGAAAGAAAGATTAAGAACTGTACTACGTGCTAGGAACAGTGGATTCGAGCATAAACAAGATATAATCCCTTCCTTCAAGGTGTGAGTTCATAGTCTTCCTTTAGGCTTTGCTTGAAGTTCCTATTTTCTGATACCCTTAACTGACTTTTGTAAAATATGTCCTCAAGCTTCTCAGCTGGTAAACATTATTTTACTAGCTTAGGCTATGTGCTTTTACTAATTGGAAAAAGTAAGTGTTAATGTCCCTGAACTTACTAATGAAGATCATACCTTCAGTATGGTTTGCACCTCAATGTAATGAAAACAAAAATCCTCACAACTGGACCAATAAACATCAAGATAAATGGAGAAAAGATTAAAGTTGTCTAAGACTTCACTTGGCTCAGATCAACCATCAGCACTCATGGAAGCAACAGTCAATAAATCAAACAACATATTGCATTAGGCAAACTTATAGCACAAGACCTCTTTAAAGTGTTTAAGAGTAAATATGTTAGTTTGAGGACTAAGGTGTGCCTGACTCAAGTCATGGTATTTTCAATAATCTCATATGCATGTGAAATTTGGACAGTGAATAAGGAAGGCCATAGAAGAATTGATGCATTTGAGTTATGCTGTTGGAAAAGAACATTAAAAGATAAAAAACAAAACAAAAAACCAACCAATCTGTATTGGAAGAAGTGAGACCAGAATGCTCCTTGGAAGCCAGGATGACCAGACTTTGTCTCTTCTCTCATACTTTGACATATTACCAGGAGGAACCAGTCCCTGGAGAAGGATATCATGTTTGGTAAAGTGAAGGGTTGGAGAAAAAGAGGAAGACCCCCAACTAGATGGATTGGCACAGTGGCAGCAGCAATGGACTCAAGTGTAGCAATGATTGGGAAATTGGTACAGGACCCAGCAATGTGTCGCATAGGGTCGCTATAGTCGGTACCGACTCGATAGTCAGAACCGACTTGACAGCACTTAACAAGCTCGTTTCACATTGTGCCAGTGATCACCAGCCGGTGGACAGGGTGGGACTCGCTGAGCCTGTCTGTTATTGTTTTTTGTTAAGTGTTGTGGAGTCAGTTCAGACTCACAGTGATTCTGTCTAGGGTTTCCAAAGAGTGGCTGGTGGGTTTGAATGCTTGCCTTGCGGTTAGCATTCCAGTGCTTATCTTACAGTGCCACCCCAGCCCTATCACATTGTTGTTAAGTGCTGTCGAGTCAATTCTGACCCATAGCGACTCTGTATAAGGTTCCCAAGGAGTAGCTGGTGAGTTTGAACTACCGACCTTGCAGTCAAACGACTTTGCAGTCAGATACATTAGCCCACAGTGCCACACACCAGTACTCGTGCCTGCCTAATCACACCAAAGGAGCTCTGGTAGCGTAGTGGTTATGAATTGGGCTGTGGTTTGATTTACAGCCTTGGAAACCCTGTACAGGGTCTCTATGAGTCAGAACCGACTCCACAGTACTTAACAACACCAACAATCACATCAAAATCTCTTCAGTTCCCTGAAATGGACCAGCTAGGTTTTGCAAGCAAAAGATATGGAGAAGAAACTTGAAAATAATTTTCAAACAGTGAGTGTAAAGTTTCTGTGGAGCCAACCCTACTTATACAGCAGGCAAGACACCATGGAGATCTCACACTGTTTGATGCAAATAGGGCTTTTCTGAGAACCCCCACAGGCACTAACAGAGCCCTGAAATTCTCAACTTCTCTGCATGGTCTCCAGCTACTGCTGACAGACACTACAGGCACAGCCACGTTGCGGAGTTCTCTGTCATCCTGTCATTGAGGGGACCCAAGGAGACTGACGCCATCATTTATTTGTTGGCCCAATATCTTAGGGAAAGGGACATACATGAGGTCCCTGATGTGTTTTCAAAGGGGCTTTTTAGGGTTCCAGAATCAGTTCTGCAGGTTGACTCCAACAATGGTGCTGATACTCATGCAGCCAGCGTCTCCCAGTGTCATTTACATCACCTGCAGAATAGTGACACCGTAAAAGGCTGTGTGGTCAAAACAGACTTCCACTGAAATAAACGAAGATACTTTAGTTTGTTGTTAAGTGCTGTCAAGTCGGTTCTGACTCATAGCTGCCCTGTATAAAGTTTCTGTGCCTTTTTAAGTCTTTACAGGAGCAGAAAATCTCATTTTTCTCTTGCAGAGCAGCTGGTGGCTTGAACCACTAATCTTGTGGTTCACAGTCCAGTGCTTATCACATGGAGTCATCGTGCTCCCAGAATGTTTATAGCAGCTTTAAAAAACAAAAATCCCACAAAAACTGTGAAACCCAATACCTATCAAAAGGAAATCATCAAGCAAATTGTGGTGTATAGTCCTACAGTGTTTCCTTCTGTTGCACCTGTTGAAATTCACTCTATGATACCAAATGATAGTCATACAATAGAATGCTGTTGTTGTTGTCTCGTGTTGTCAAGCAGGCTTGGGTTCTATAACCCTCTGCACAACAGAAGGAACACTATTCAGTCCAGAACCGTTCTCCTAATTATTGTTAAATTTAAGCCCGTTGCTGCTGCCACTGTGTCGATCCATCTCATTGGTCTTCCTCTTTCTTGTTGACCCTCTACTTTATCAAGCATGATGTGCTTTTCCAGGTATTGGTCTTTCATGACAACATGTCCAAAATATGGGAGACAAAGTCTCACCATCCTGGCTTCCAAGGAGCATTCAGGTAGTACAATCTTCTTCCAAGACAGATTTGTTTGTTCTTCTGGAAGTCCATGGTTGTTGTTAAGTGCCGTCGAATTTGTTCTGACTCAGAGTGACCATATATATATATAGGGTTTCCAAGGAGCAGTTGGTGAGTTTGAACTTCCAACCTTGCAGTTGCTAATCTATCAGGGCCACACCAGCACTCTAGGAAGTCCATGTACTACCAACATTCTTCACCAACACTACGATTCTAATGCATCAATTCTTCAGTCTTCCCTATTTCTTGTCTAGTTTTCACATGCATATGAGGTCATTGAAAATACCGTGGCTTGGGTCAGGAGCATCTTAATCCTCAAAGTGACATTTTTGCTCTATAACACTTTAAAGAGGTTTTATGCAGCAGATGTGCTCAATGCAATGCATTGTTTGATTTCTTGACTCACAGTGACTCTGCATAGGGGTTCCAAGGAGTGGCTGGTGGGTTTGAACTGCTGGCCTTGAGGTTAGCTGCTGCCTCCATGAACATTGATTGTGGATCCAAGTAAAATTAAATACTTGACAACTTCAACGTTTTCTCCATTTATCAAGATATTTATTGGCTCAGCTGTGAAGGTTTGTGTTTTCTTTACCTTGACTTGTAATTCTTACTGTAGTCTGATCTTTGTCAGTAAGTGATTCAAGTCCTTTTTGCTTTAAGCAAGTATGATTGTATAATCATATCACAGGTTGTTAATGAGTCCTCCTCCAATCCTGATGCCACACTTTCTTCTTTATATAGTACAGTTTATCAAATTATTTGCTCAGCGTAAAAATGGAAGAAATATGATAAAAGTATACAACCCCAATGCACACCTTTCTTGATTTTAGACCATACAGCATCCCCTTGTTCTGTTAAAAAAAACAACTGCTTCTTGATCTATGTATAGGTTTCCAATAAGCACAATTAAGTGCTCTGGAATTCCCATTCTTCCCAACATTATCCAAAGTTTGTTATGATTCACAAAGTCAAATGCATTTTGCATAGTCAATAAAGCACAAGTCAGCATCTTTCCGGTATTCTCCGCTTTAAGCCAAGATCTATCTGATAGTTTTCCTAGAACCATGTGCCGTACATTCCACGTTCTGATTATTAACAAATGTTTGCAATTGTTTCTTCTTATTTTGATTCATGGCCCACTAGCAAATGAAGTTCCTGAAAGGTTTGCTCCATCCACATTGTTAAGGTTGACTTTAAGGAGGCAGCTTTTCCCCAGTTGTACTTTGAGTCCCTTCCAACCTGAGGGATTCATCTTCCAGCACTATATCAAACAATGTTTACTATGATTCATAAGGTTTTCAGTGGCTAATGCCTTAGAAGTGGACCACCTATTCTTTCTCCCTACTCTAGTCTTACTATGGAAGCCGTGTGGAAACTTGTCCGCCCTGGGTGGCCCTGGTGGTATTTGAAACACTAGTGCCAAAGCTTCCAACATCACAGCAATGCTCATGCCAACATAGTAGGACAAATGGACAGAATGCTCCTCAGCACTAAAAGAGAGTGAATTACTGATGCCACAACATGGGTGAAGCTCAAAAACTGCACAAGAGATGCAGATGGCTTCATGTACTTCGTGTAATCCAGGAGCAAGGAAGGTAAGCTATAGAGATAAAAAGCAGATCAATGGTGGGCAGAGACTGACTGGAAGGAGGCGCTCACAGGGGAACTGGGGGGTTTGGGAAATGCTCTATATCTTGTTTTTGGTGGTCGTTACATGAGTACATACAACTGGTAAAATAAAAATATCAATTTGAACACATGAGACTTGTGCTTTTTGTTGTATGGAAATGAAACCTTAAGTGTTATAGCTTTACTTTGAAAAAGAAAATGCAAATGGCCATTTAAATTTTGGAATAAAATAATCAATGTTTGCTAGGTTTTCTCACGAGATTTCAAGCTTTAAGTGGGCAGAAACCATGTCTGTTTCATTCTCTACTATATCTCCAGCACCCAGTACAGTGCTTGGCACCCTCTGAGTGCCCCAGACACATTTGTTCGTTTCCTAAGTTTTTAAAAGCCTTCTTCATTCATCGAGCTGTGTCCTTCTCATCTCTCCCTTTGTAGACATGACCTGTTCTTGGCACACTCTGGTGGCCCCAGAAGCTCAGGCACAGGTGCTTTGTCTAGGAAGGGAGCTTGCAGGTGGAAACTCAGCAGGGCCCTGGGTGTCCTTGGGCACTGACAGGGTCCCAACTGTGAACACCATCTGCTCTTGTGAAAGGTGTCTGACAGCAGCTGCAGTCCGGGACCTGGAAGGTGAGTGCCTCTGAAAATGAATGTCAGGCTCCTGTTCTCATCTTCCTTGCCTGTAGGGAGCCCACAGAAAGTCACTTTAACCCTGGAAATAGAAAGAACCAACATGTGTACCACTTTGTAATTTACTGACTGTTTTCTTCTATCTTATTTTATCCTCACAATCATTCTGTGAGGTAGATCTTTGTTAACCGTATTGTACAGAGAGGTTAAGTGACTTCCTCAAGGTCACACAGAGCTGGAGTTCAACTTTTAACCATTTGTTGTTGTTGTTAAGTGGCATCGAATGGATTCCAACTGATAGCGACCCTATATAAGGTTTCCGAGGAGTGGCTGAGTGAGTTTAAACCAATGACCTTGTAGTTCAAACCGACCTGTGGTCCAGTGCTTACCCTACAGAGCCACCTCAGGACTCCAGTTTAACCATTTACTACTATTTTAAATGCAATCCTGCTGTGTCATTTAGGGACCTTTGGAAGCAGTTTCTGAAATCTTAGCTCATCCAGCAAGCTTTACTGAACTAATGGAAAGATAAGTAGTAAATCCCATGGCCTTTAATCCAATTTCTCCCATATGCCCTTGAGAGATTGACTTGCTTAGACCACCAATATGATAGTATCACTCCCCTATGCAAATTTTCCACGGTCCTCCTACTTACCAGGTAAAATCCATATTCCTTAGCTGCTGCTCAATGCGCTCCTATTGCAGCCTCATCTTCCTTCAAAGAAAAAAACCCAAACCACCCTTGCAGTCTAGCTAATTATATTACTATCGTCCTGTCTACAACTTTGCTCCCCAACTTCCCCTACATATGAAATCCTCTATTTTCCCTTGGGAAACTTGCACTTCAACTTCGAACTCAAATGCCACTCCTACTTCCTACTCCTAGATTTTTTACTTCATCTGAACCTTTTAGAGAGCTTGGTTTGTACCTTTAATAAGGTATTAACTGTCTGATTTGATGGGTATGGTCCTGGGTAGAAAGAAAACAAACTAACAAACAACAACAACCCGGCTAAGTGCTTGACTTCTAGCCAAAAGCTTTGCTGCTTGACCCCACTTAGCACACTGGAAGACAAGCCTGGCGATCTGCTCGTGAAAGGTCTCAACCTTGAAAACTCTACTGTACATAGTTCTACCTTGCCACACATGGGGTCAATTCCATGAGTTGGAATTGATTCAACAACTTTGTGTCTATTGGTACCTCGCTTTTTCTTTCTTGTTAGGTCCAGAGGTTCTAGTTGAATCGTACCTGCTGTTTGTATTGCCAGCCGTACCCTACCCATCTGTTCCCAACATGGGGCAGGGACATTTCATCTGTGACTGTTATGAGGAGGGGAAACACTTGTCCATGGAACTTCAGAGAGTAGACTTCGTATCAGTGTATAGAAGTTACAGGGATCAGCCCTTCTAGAAATATCTGTCGGAGCTGTTTGATCACGAAAAGGCCCCCAAAACCGCTGAGGCAAGATCAGCTATCATGCGTTGTTGTTATGTACAGTGGAGTCGTTCCGACTCATAGGTGACCCTGCACAGGGTTTCCGAGGCTGTAAATCTTTACGGGAGTAGAAAGCCTCATTTTTCTCCCGCGGAACGGCTGGTGGTTTTGAACTGATGACCTTGAGGTTCACTGCCCGATTCGTAACCACTATGCTACCACAGCTGCTTAGCTATCATGTAAAAGGGTCAAAATGACACTCCGGTATAAGCTGCTTCCTCTATGAAGGGGTTTCAAAAAGTCCGTGAAAAACAGAATCAAACCATGATTCTGATAAAATAATGTAATTTATCCAGGAACTTTTGAAGCCCCCTTCTCATAAGAACACGTCCAAAGTTAAGGCTGATCACAGAGGTAGCAGAGCCCACCTCCAACAATGCAAGAGTCCTCTGGAGGAAGTGCTCCCCCATTGGCTTCCACTTGAGACCGAGGAGAGTCAGTTCGCTTTCTGATTGGCTAACCTTACCGATTGGCAGCCTTCCATTTTCCTTCCCCTGAGCAAACTGCGCATTCTCGACGGCCAGACATGGCAGAAGCGAGAAAAGAGCTGGCCGGCGGCGGCCTTCCAGAAGTTGAATCCACGCAGTGGCCTCTGCAGCGGTATGGCCGCTTCATGCCTTCGGGCACAGGCGACTCTCCTATGCCCGGCCTGGAAGCTGGGAAAACCGCTTCTCCGACATGGAAGGTGAGACTGAGGGCAGTAATGACTAAGGTGCACGCAGGCCCCAGGGCTGGTGTGAAGACCTCAGTGGCCACACTAGGCCAGGCCTCCTGAGTGCTGCTCCTAGGACAGCAGGAGAGGACACTGAGGGAATGACAGACACGTTGAGGGCCTTACTGATCTAGACTCTGACCGGGATGTAGACACACAGGCTGAATGGGAATTTGTAGGCCGGACAGACAGCTATTGACGGTGAGCTACCCCGCCCCATGTGGAGGCCGGCTGGGTATCGTGGACTGTTGTTAAGTGCCTTCGAGTCGGTTCCGACCCTGTATAAAGTTTCGTAGGAGTTTCGCCGACGTGCATTTCAAACCGACCGTGTGGTCCTAGTGCTCATCCTACAGCGCCGCTACTTTCACACAAACTCTATTCCTTCACCATCTTTCCAACTGAAGAGCTGACCAATCAGCCAAAACCAACACGGCAATATCTGTTTCTCTGGAGACTTTTCTTCCTCTTGGTGACCCCTATCACCTCTTGGAAGCAAATCGCTAGGCTTTTCTTTTGAGTCACCTCTGGATGGGTTTGGGTTAGTAGATGGGTGCTTAATCCTTGTGCCAGTTAGGGACCCCAGCTGATTAAAGCTTGATTCAAATGGAAGGACAAACCAACAGGCATGGTAGCTGACCCACAACACGGCCTCCAGTTACTGCTGAGCGTTCTGAGGACTGTCCCTCAGGTCCCAGGACAAAGAGCATGTTGGTGGGGCAGTCCCCAGAAAGGTCAAGAGGCTGGGTGAGGGTGGGCCAGGAGACAGATTTGGCACATTGCACGGAATGATATGACTATCCAGTCTTATAAAAGTGCATTTAAATGTATTATACACATGAAGGGGAATATAAAACTTACTTTGTTTTCCTCTTTTAGTTTTATTTTTAACTCCCCACTAATGGTTCTGCTCCGGTAAAGATTTACAGCCTCGGAACCCCTGTACAGGGTCACTATGAGTCGGAACAGACTCCATGGCACATATCAACAACAGCAAAGGTCATAAGAAGTCCTCGTGTGGCGCTGCAGGATCATGCACTGGACTGCAAGGTTGGAATCACAAGGTTAGCATTTGCTCCTCAGAAACCCTGTACACGATTCTCCATGAGTAGGAACCAACTTGTGGCACTTAACAACAACAACATTGGTTCTCACTTGCACCTATCTCCTATCTTTGAAGGACTGGAGAAAGGTACCAAGAGTGAAGTGGGTACTTAATCCTTATGTTGAACCATCTATTCCACAGTGTTTCGGATTTTTTTTTTTTGACTGTACAGAGACCCAGAGAGACTTCACTTTAATTACAGAATTATCCATAAACAAGGTAGAAGGGAGAAAGTGAAGCTCTAAGTAAATAAGGATTTTGTGCTTAGAACCTAAGAGGCTTATAACTCCTTAAAGTATTCCCTACGTGAAAATTCTAAAACATTTTCAGACTTCTTACAACCGTTTCATATACATGTCCTTCCATCCCTCAAGATACACACATGGACAACCTCAACTCCAGCCTTGTTGATGAGGTTGGATGGCAGCCCGTTCATTTCCCTCATCAGTGTCTCAGAGGATCCCATCTCTCCCTAGTCTGTCATAGCCTGAAGTGTGATATTCTGAAAGTACTTTCATGATTACATTCATTGGAGGGAAAGTAAATTAAGCAGGTTTCTTTAAAATTTTTATTCTTTATTATGTTAAGGTGTATTATAAATTACCAAAATGAGGGCAGAAGATATAACATTCCCTCCACCCCCAGAGTTGACCATCAAATCCACTTTGGAGGAAACCCCTAATGTGCCATGGAATTCCTTTTGAGAAATACCTCCTGTACTCTATTCTCTTTTTGTCCTAAAGGGCTCCCGTACATAGTTTATCGACTTAGGGTTAAAAAAAGATAACATAAAATTTTCGGTTACAAACATTAAGCCTACAATTAATTCCCCATCATCTACCTCCAGCCCCAGTTATTTAACATCTAGTCACATTTTTGTTTCTGTGACTTTTCCTGGCAAATGGTTAAGCACTGGACTACTTATTAAAAGGTTGGTGGCTCAGACCTATCAGAAGCATCTCAAAAGTAAGGCCTGCAGTCAGTCTGTTTTGAAAGATCACATCCTTGACAAGCCAATGGCGAGCAGTCCTGCTCCGTATGTGGAGTCACCAGAAGTGCTTATCCACTGGATGAGAACTAACAACAACATGCATCTGTCAAGAGAGTTCACTATAAGTGGAATTGTATAATTTGTGGGGTTTGTTTGTTTGTTTGTTTGTTTTTGTCTCTGGCTTTTTTCCCTTGGCACAGTGTTTTAAAGCATTTTATGCCATGTGTCAGAGTTTCATGTCTTTTTACGGCTAAATAATATTGCACTGTATAGATATACCACAGTTTGGTTTTTCATTCATCTGTTAATATGCACTTTTGGTTTCTGAACATTGGTGTACACATATCTGCCTTTGTTTGAAAGCCTCTGCTTTCAATACTTTTGACTGTATATCCAAGAGTGGAATTGTTGGGTCATAAGGTCATTCTATACAGGGTCGCTATGAGTCGGAATCAACTCGATGGTACTTAACAACAACAACAAGGTTATTCTATGTTTAACTTTCTGAGGAACTACAAAGCTGTTTTCTACAATGACTGTACTATTTTACATTCCCAACAACAGTGCATGAGGACTGATCCTTAAGAATTAGGTTCCCATTCAACAATTTTTACATCAATTGTTCAGTGACATTGATTACATTTTTCACAATGGGTGAATGTTTTCGTTATTTCTGTCCAGTTGTTTCCATTAATCTAGTTTCCCTGCCCACTTACATTTTCAGCTTTGTTTTAAAATAATTGTAGACCAATTGGGAAAGCTTACTTTAGATGATTTTATTTTTTGAGTTTTGCAATTTCTATTTGATACCAGATCTTTGTGACACATCTTTGTTTCCATTTTTCTGCCAAGTTTTTCAAGCTTGTCCCATGCCAACTTCAACATAGTAAGCATAGTAGTTATTTAGTTGGTGGTTGATGATTTTATCGTATAGTGTTCCTTCCCACCCGTCATCTGTCACTTTGTCATTGTGTGGTGGCTTGCATATTCCTGTGATGCTAGAAGCTATGTGACCGGAATTTTAAATACCAGCAGGGTGACCCATGGTGGACAGATATTTCAGTAAAGCTTCCAAAGTAATGCAGACTAGGAAGAAGGAGAGGTGGACCACTTCTGAAGGGCTAACCACTGGAAACTTTATGAATAACCATGAGCACTGTCAGATACAGTGCCAGAGAATAAACCTTTCAGGTTGGAAGCCACTCAAAATATAACTAGGGAAGATCAGCCTCTTCACAGTAAAGTTGGCCTTAATGACATGGACCTCATTTGCTGATGGGGCACAACTCAAAATAAAAAGTGGCAGATGTTCACTAATAATCAGAATGTGGAATGTACAAACTATGAATCTAGGAAAACAAAGTTGTCAAAAATGAAATGGAACACATAAAGATTGATATCCTATGCATTAGTGTGCTGAAATGGACTGGTATTTTAAATCTGACAGTCATGATTTACTACTGGTGGAAACAGCAAATTGAAGAGAAATGCCATTGCATTCATTGTCAATAAGAACATTTCAAGATCTAGCTTGAAGTATAATGCAATCTGTGATAGGATAATATCCATATACCAAAAAGAATTGATGCTTTTGAGTTATGGTATTGGAGGAGAATATAGAAAGTACCATGAGCTGCTGAAAGAACAAACAGATCTGTGTTGGAGGAAGTGCAGCCAGAGTGCTCCTTGGAGGCCAGGATGGCCATACTTCGCCTCACATACTTCAGACATATTGTCAGGAGGGACCAGTCACTGGAGAAGGATATTATGTTTGGTAAAGTGGAGGGTCAGAGAAAAAGAGAAAGATGCCGAGTGAGATGGATTGGCAATATGGCACCATCAATGGGCTCAAGCGTGGCAACAATTGTAAGGTTGGCCCAGGACTAGGCAGTGTTTTGTTCTGTTGTGCATAGGCTCGTTGTGAGTCGGTACTGACTCAATGGCACCTAACAACAACAACATAAGAATGACCAGTTACTACCATTATTACTCAGATTTGCACACTAACAACCAAAGTCAAATATGAAGAATTTTACCAACTTCTGTCTGAAATTGATCAAGCATACAATCAAGATTCATTGATCATTGCTGGTGATTGGAATGCAAATGTTGGAAACAGAGGAAGGATCTATAGTTGGAAAATATGGCCCTGGTGATAAAAATGATGCTGGATAGCTCATGAATAGCATTTTTCAAGACCAACGACTTGTTCATTGCAAACACCTTTTTCAACAGCAATAAATGTTGAAAAAGGACCTTACCAGATGGATAAACATGAACCAAATTGACTAATTCTTTGTAACGAGACAATGGAGAAGCTCAATATTATCAGCCAAAATAAGGCTGGGGCAGACTGTGGAACAGGCCATCAATTGCTCATATGCAAGTTCAGGCTGAAGCTGAAGAAAATGAAAACAAGTCCACAAGAGCCAAAACATGACTTTGAGTATATTTAGAGATCATCTCAAGAACAGATTTGTTGCATTAGATACTAATGATCAAAGATCAGAAGAGTTGTGCAGTGACATCAAAAACATCATATATGAAGAAAGCAAAAGGTCATTCAGAATTCAGGAAGAAAAAGAAAATGGCAAAGTGGATGTCAGAAGACACTCTGAAACTTGCTAGGAACATAAAGAAGCTAAAGCAGCTTGAAATGATGAAGTAAAAGAGCTGAATTGAAAATTTCAAATGGCAGCTGAAGAAGACAAAGTCATATATGATGAAGTGTACAAAGATTTGGAGTTACTAAACCAAAAAGGAAGAACTGAAGAAAAAATTCAGGTCTTGGGTTGTAATATTGAAGGATTCTATGGGCAGGATTGAATGATGCAGGAAGCATTTAAAAAAAGAAAGAAAGACAATATAGAGTCACTCTACCAAAATGAATTGATTGGTGTTCAGTTATCGCAAGAGGTAGCATATGATCAAGAAATGACAGTACTGAAGGAAGAAGTCCAAGCTGCACTGAAGGCATTGGTGAAAAACAAGGCCCTAGGAATTGACAGAATACAAATTGAAATATTTCAACAAATTGATGTAGCACTAGAGGCACTTACTCATCTATGTTAAGACATTTGGAAGATGGATGGCGGATAGGGTGGAAGTGCAGTGAGGAGCTCCATCAGCAACACCACACAATACTGGACCAAGCAGGCTCAGAGGATGGTCCTGAACTCTGAACCACATATAAAGGAATAGAAAGTTGGAAAGCTTACAGCAAGTGGAATTTGTAACAGAATCAAGAAATCCAGTGCTTTCTAATCCAAGGTGCTCAGCTGCTCCCTGAGCAGCCATCTTGGGCGAAACTGAGAAGGGGAAGGATCAGAGCAGCCATGGATGCCTGACAGAACCATGGAGATAAAGGTGTGGACATTCTTTTTTTGTATCTTTTCATTGGTCTCTCACTGTCTGCACACCTCCATTTTGGTGACTAGAGGGGGTGCCTGAGTAAGTGGACACCCCCCAACCCCCTGAGGGTTCGATTACGCATGCACACAGATCT
>NW_006408610.1:4998832-5027345 GCF_000296735.1 Chrysochloris asiatica | reverse complement strand
ACAATATCATTAATATCATATGCAAGTAAAATTTTGCTAAAGATACTTCAATAACAGCTGCAACAGTACATTGACAGGAAACTGCCAGAGATTCAAGCCAGACTCAGATGAGGACGTGGAACGAGGGATATTACTACTGACAACTGATGGATCTTGGCTGAAAGCAGAGAATACCAGAAAGCTGTTTACCTGAGCTTTATTGACAATGCAAAGGCTTCTGACTGTGTGGATCATGACAAGCTATGGATAACATGGCAAAGAATAGGTACTTGTGCTCATGAAGAATCTATATGTAGACCAAGAAGCAGTTGGTCAAACAAAACAAGGGGATTCTGTATGTTTAAAACCAGGAAAGGTGTGTATCAGTTCACCATACTTATTCAATCTGTGTGCTGAGCAAATCATCTGAGAAGCAGAATTATACGAAAAAGAACGTGGCATCAGGATTGGAGGAAAATGCTTAACAACCTGCAATATGTGGATGACACAACTTTGCTTGCTGAAAGTGAAAAGGACTTAAAATGTTTACTAATGAGGATCAAAGACTACAACCTTCAATGTGGATTGTCACTCAATGTAAAGAAAACAAAAATCCTCACTACTGGACCAATAAATAACATTGTGATAAATGGAGAAAAGATGGAAGTTGCCAAAGATTTCAGTTTGCTTGCATCCACAATCAGTGCTCAGGGAAGCAGCAGTCAAGAAATCAAACAACATTGTATTATGCAAATCTGCTGCAAAAGTCCTTTTTAAAGTGTTCAAGAGCACAGATGTCAGTTTGAGGACTAAGGTGCACCTGACCCAAGTCATAGTATTTTCAGTTGCCTCATATGCATAATGAAGTTGAATAGTGAGTATGGAAGACCATAGAAGAATTTGATGGATTTGGATTATGGTGTTCATGAAGAATACTTGAAAGTGCGATGAACTGCCAGAAGAACAAACGAATCTGTGTTGCAAAAAGAAAAGCCAGAATGCTCTTTAGAAGCAAGGATAGTGAGACCTTGTCTCCATACTTTGGATGCATTATCAGGAGGGACCATTCCCTGGAGAAGGATATCGTGCTTAGAAAAGTGGAATGTCCGTGAAAAACAGGAAGGCCGCAACAATGGGCTCAAACATAGCAGTTGTGAGCAGTGTGCAAGAGTAGGCATGTTTCGTTCTGTTGTGTATAGGGTTACCATGAGTTGGTACCTAACAACAATGACAAGTGTTCCTTTAGATTGGTTTCTGGTTTCTGCCATTTCTTCTAATTCTCATTTGTATTGTCATGTATTTTTGTGTCTGTTTATTTTTAACTGTTTGCTGGATGTTGCACTTTACAAATTATTTATAGAAATATGTTAAGACTGAAAATATCATTATCCTCCTCTGAGAGAATTTGAGTTGTTTTGGGGGGCCAGGTGTCTGGGGACACTAGCAATTCGAGATCTTTTTGATCTAATTTTAGGGTTTGATAGTTTCTGGGCAATCCAAATAAGTGTTTTTCCTTTGATATCCTGGACTTCAGCATTTCTGCCCCCGCCCCCACCCCCCAGTCACACAAGGTGGTGGGAAGCAGAACTCCGTTTCTCATCCTTCCCTGTGGATTGACACCATCTCAAATGCTTAACTCACTTCCAGGAATTTCTAATTGCTTCTCAATCTTAATGCATTCTCTTCTTTACTGTCTTTTAGTATGTTGAAATATGGGTTTTATATTCTGTACACCTTTTTTGTTGTCTTTAGTGGGAAAGTTGGTCCCAGTGACCTTGCCCATCATTATTGGGAGAAGAAGTTTAATAGGTAAGAACTGTAGTTGTGAATATACCTCTTGACTCAGTTCTTAGCTCTTTCCACTCTTGATTTGTTGTTGTTGTTAAGTGCCGTCGAGTTGGATTCAACCCATAGCAACCCTGTATAGGGTTTCCAAGAAGCAGCTTGTGAACTTGAACCACGGCCTCCCAGTTCAAAGTAGACTTTGCAGTCCAGCGTATTAACCAACAGTGCCACACGAGGACTTCACTCTTTCATTTACCCTTAGAAGTTTATTTCATTTTTTAAGCATTTGACTCTTTTATCCATTTAGGTGGTTCCTAACTATATGGTCATGATATCTTCATTGAGCACCGATACTACGTCTTTGATTGTCTGTTGAATAGCTAGCTCTATATGGATGTCCAAACAGCATTTCAAAATAAACATTTCTAAAGCTGAGCACTTAATTTTTTTACTCAGTCTATTCACCGAAACCATCTCCCTTTCTGTATATTATGTTGTCCGATTTTGGACCTATAGCTACAATTACATAGCTCAATTGTGAGAATGGTGCCAGACCAGGCAGGCATTATTTAGTTCTGTTGCACATAGGGTCACTGTGAGTTGGAACCAACTCAGCAGCGTCTAACAACCATAACTTATTTTTTTAGTCTAGAGAAAGATATAATATTTATCCAAATAACTGTAAATTGGAGGAGTAAAGCCCATAGTCAAGTTGTTAGGCTGTTAAGCAATCAAATACTCACACAGAAGTGGTAGTGGGTGGTGGTTGTTTACCACTGAGTTGGTTCTGACTCACAGTGACCCTATATGGGGTTTCTGAGGCTGTAAATCTTTATGGGAGTAGAAAGCCTCATCTTTATGGAGCAACTGGTAGATTCAAGCTGCTGATGTTTACGGTTAGCAGCCTAGCTCATTTGTAATCCACCGTGCTACCAGGGCGCCTCACACAGAAATAGAAGGACTCAATTGGAATCCTAGCTTTGCAATTGAATTTCTCTGATCTTGGTTGAGTTACTTAATCTTTCTGTGCCTTATTTACTTGATCTTAAAATAGAGGTATCAGCAATACGTATGTCATAAAATTGTTTGGAGTATTGAAGAAGTTAAAATAAATCACCTAAAGCAATGTCCTTGTTATTTGAGGAAGTTTCAAAAAGTTCATGTAAAAATGAAGTTAGAAGATAATGGAAATGTTCCATGAACTTTTGAAGTCCTTTCATATAAAGGTTTGTTCTTTTTTTCTTCTTTTCTCATGGTATCTGTTCACATCATGGGTTCACAGCAACTATTTTCAGTCTTTTTTGACTCTTGGATGTGAACACGGGGTTTGGAGGGTATGTGTGTGTGTGTGTTTGGGGCAGCAGTGGGTAAAAGAAGGGAAGAAAACATTTCAGGTAGAGAACACCACACATGTAAGCCTAACACTGGGAAAAGCCTCTGCATGTGTCATGTGTGGAGGGAAAGCCTGTAAGACTAGTGCTTAGAGGAAAAGGGGATGGTTGCATGAGATGAGGCTGTCTGGAGAGGTAGCTTGTGAACATTGTTTAAAACCAACAGGAAACTACTGAATGATTTTAAGCAGGACGTTTTCATATTTGAAAGCTCACTCTGGCTACAGTATGGTGACAGAATTGGTGGGGACTATGAGTGGATTCAGGAAGATCACCTAGGGTACACTATTGCAGTTCTTTGTAGATTAGATCTGAGCATGACTTAGACCCAGAGGATGGCAGTAAACATAGCGAGATTGGATATATTACAGCTATATTTTGAAGGCCAACGTGACGTGACTTGGTAATTGATTGCTTATTAGTGGTGAAAGAAAAGGACTTCTAGGTTTGTATCAGAAGCAGCTAGCTAGGTAGTGGGGGATGGAGTATACTGGAAGAGGGTCAGCAGGAGGAAAGATCCAAACTTTATTGTGTTTAGAATTTATGAAACATCCAATTTTTCATAAATTTTAAACACAGTACATGGAGATGTTGAAAAATTCTTTTGGTATTCTGGTCTGGACCTTGAAGAAAGATCTGGACTGGAGATGTAAATGTGTGAGTCATTAGCATGAAGGAGATATTTATAGTCCTAGGATTGTATGAAATTTCAGAACCAACCCTAAGCAAGTCTGCTATTTGTAGGTCAGGTAGAGGAGATAGAGTCCTCAAAGAAGACTGCTAAGAGACAAAGAGTTGGGAGGCACCCTGGAGAATTCAGGTCTACTGAAGCTAAAGAGAATGATTTCAAGAAGACGATATGATCGACTTTATTGAATGATGCTACAAAGTAAAGAAAAATGATGAGTAAGGTCTTCATTGATTTTTAGCAAGTCTTTACTAAGAGAAGCTTCAAGGGAGTGAAGGGGTTGGAGGCCAGATAGGAATAGACTGAAGACTGGCTGGTAGGTGGGAAAGTGGAGCCAGTGTGCATGCATAGACGATTCTTCTGTGATGCTTGACTGTGAATGTGAAGTGGAGATAGGGCATAATGAATTAGTCACCCAATCCCAGAACACTACAGCTATTCGTTGTTGTTAAATGCTGTTGAGCGGGTTCCGACTCATAGTGACCCTGTATAGGGTTTCTGAGGAGTGACTGGTGTAGGACCACAGATAAAAAGGCATTAAATATCTAGTTGTACTCTTGTGGAACTCTGTATTCTGAGGCTGAAAATGCAAAACAGGATGAAGAAAAAGTTAAATTCAAGGATGACTGATTTATGACATTGTTGTTGTTTGCCATAGAGTCAGCTCCAACTCATGGTGACCTTATACAAGGGGACTTCAAAAAGTTCATCGAAAAATGTAATTAAAAGATAATGGACTTTTTCCCCACAGATATTTGAAAGCCCCATTGAATATATCAGAACTAAGTGTCCTGTCCGGCACCATCTTCATGATAGTTGCTATGTTTGAATTCATTGTTGCAGCTACTATAGCATTCCATCTCATTGAGAAATCCTTCATTTTTGCTTATGCTTTACTTTACCAAACATGCCACCCTTCTCTTGTGATTGGTCTTTCCTGCTGCTGTACCCAAAGTAAGTCAGTGTCAGTCTCATCCTCACTTCTGAGGAGCATTCTGATTGTATTTCTCCTAAGACTGATTTGTTTGTTCTTTTGGCAATCTACAGTGTATTCAGTATTCTTCACCAGTACCACAGTTTGAACACATCAATAATTTTTCTGTCTTCCTTGTTCTATAACTTTTACATGCTTATAAGGTGATTGAAAATAATATGGTTTAGTTTGGGTGCCCCTTAGTTATCAAAGTGACATCTTTGCTTTTAAAAAATGTGAAGACATTTTTGGAGAGCAGATTACCCTAGTCCTTTCCCCAGTTTAATTTCTTGACTGATACCTCCATGGACACTGATTGTTGAAATCACTGACAACTTCAGTTTCTTCATTTATCATGACATTGTTTATTGGTCCCATTGTGAGGATATCCATTTTCTTTGTGTTCAGGTTTAATCCATACTGAAGGCTGTATGTAGTCTTCGATCTTCACCAGTAAGTGTTTCAAGTCCTCTTCATTTTCATCTTCCTCCAATCCTAATGCTGCAGTCTTCTTTATCTAGTTCAGCTTCTTGTATTATTTATCCAGCATGCAGAGTGAATAGAGTGAAAAGACAACAACTCTCTCACACATCAGTTCCAGTTTTGAGCCTTGTTGTTGTTAAGTGCTGTCAAGTCGATTCTGACTTATAGCAAGACTGTCTAGGGTTTCCAGGAGTGGCTGGTGTTGTGTCTGGTGATGGTGGTTGTGTGTGTGGAGTTGGAACTGACTCATAGTGACCCGGTATAGGGTTTCCGGGGCTGTAAATCTTTACTGGAGCAGAAAGCCTCATCTTTCTCCCGCAGAACAGCTGGTAGTTTCGAACTGCTGACCTTGAGGTTCACAGTCCGATTTGTAACCATTACACTGATTGTGGTTGTTGTGATGTGCCATGAAGTTGGTTCCGACTCATAGCAACCCTGTACAGAGTTTCCGAGGCTATAAATCTTTACAGGAGCAGAAAACCTCATCTTTCTCCCACGGAACAGCTGGTAGTTTTGAACTGCTGACCGTCAGATTCGCAGCCCGATTCAGAACCACTACACTACCAGAGCTCCTTACTACGCTGGTAGTAGCTCCTTATTCTGTTCCAACAATTGTCTCTTGATCCATGAACAATTAAGTGTTCCAGAACTCCCATTGCTTGCTTAATTTGTTATGATCCACCGAGTCAAATGCCTTTACATAGTCAATAAAACCCAGTAAGCATCTTTCTGATGTTCTCTTATTTTTGAGTAGTGTCCTTCTGATATCAAAAATGATATCCCTCATCCCATAATTTCTACTCAGTCTGACTTCATAGCCTGATGCAATCTGAAATTGATTTTTTACGCAATCAAGATGCCTTAGTAATTATTGATGCTTGAAATGCAAAAGTTAGAAACAAAGAAGAAGGATCAGTACTTGGAAAATACAGCCTTGGTGATAGAAACAATGCCAAAGGTCTCATGATAGAGTTTTGCAAGACCAAGGGTTTATTCATCAGAAATACTGTTTTTTCAACAACACAATCTTATGAGTACAAATAGGAATCAGATCTAGTGTATCTATCGAAAGATACAATGGAGCTCAAGCCAGGGACCAAATGTGGCACAGACCATCAACTAAGCATGTGCAAGTTCAATTTGAAACTGAAGAAAAAGCAAATCCATGAAAGTCAAAGTACCATCATGAAGAAAATGAAAGGTCATAAAAATGCTCAGTTTCATCAACTTTGACATTCATGATTGGTGGGTAAATTAGAATAATATTTGTATTAACTAGTCTTCCTTATGGTCAGATGGATGTTAACCTCACTGACAGTGTTATACTTTAGGATCTTGAAATGTTCCACTTAACATGAATGCAATACAATTCTTCCGCCGTTTGTTGTTCCACGCAGAGCAGAGTTGACCATATGATTGTTAGTACCAGTGCATTTCACCTCATTAATGCTTAGGATATGGGTCTCCCATTGTTCCATTTCATTTTTGGTGGCTTCCAGTTAAACTTGATTCATAATTTGCACATTTCATGTCGGGACTATGGATGGATGTTTGCAGCTATTACTTCTCATTTCGAGTTATGACACATCAGCAAACGATGCTGTGCTACTTCTGCATCTACTTTGGGGAGACAGCTCCTTCCTAGGCATATTTTGAATGCATTCCAACCTGAGGGGCTCATCTTTCAGAACTACATAAGACAATGAATGGTATGTTGTTATTCATAGTTTTCAGTGGCTGATTTTGAGAAGTAGATCACCAGGCCTTTCTTCCTAGTCTGCTGAAATCTGTTCTCCCTAGTGACGCTGCTGGTATCTGAAATACCGTTAGCATCACAGCAACAACATGCAAGTCACCATAAGGAGGACAAACTCACAAAGAGGTGGTAGGACTTATAATAAGGTCTTACAAGAAGCTCAGGATGTTTGAGGACATATTTATCTTTGAGACTGCCCCAGTAAGTTCCTTGGTGCCATCTCTTGTTGTTGTTAAGTGCCATCAATTTGATTCCGACCCATAGCGACCCTGTATAGGGTTTCTGAGGAACAGCTGGTGAGCTTGAACCGCCAACCTTGGCAGTTTAAAGGGCTTTGCAGTCTGGCGCATTAATCCACAGTGCCACACCAGGACTCCTAAACGCCTTCATCCAAGGAATCTGTAGTGCAAATGCACCTGGACTCTTAGAGTCTTCTGCAACCCAGAGGTCATGAACATTTGTTCTGAGAACTTGATTTTGATTACATTTTTCCTTCTCTTTACAAAGCTCTTTATAGTTGCGTATAAGGAACAGAAGTTTTCAAATGTTTGGCATAAAGCCCATGACTGTAGTGACAAGAGATGAGGTTGTCTTTTGCAATGCTTTTGAAAACTGAACATTGGTACCTTCTTTTAAATTTGTGCCAAACCGTCCTATCTGCTGTGATCAGTTTCAGCCTAGGTCTAACATTTTTTGGAAAACTGAGAGAGAAATCAAGGTTTGTTCTATTTTATGGGTGCTGTGACTATTGTACAGCAATAATAAGAAAAGGTGAACCATCTAAAGAGCTGAGCTGCGCCCTCTTGAGTCCCTGTGAATTTCTTATTTTGAAAATGTCTGGTGACTGCAGTAAAAATATATGTTAGGTAAAGCATAAAAAAATATTGTGGACAAAAGAGTCATTCTGGTTGGTTTTTCTCTCTAGAGAACTTTCAAGGTCAATGTTGGTTGAATCTACTCTGAGTTAAACCATTTTCTAAAGTTATGGGGATAATCTATTTTCTTAATACTGTTCTATATGGCTATTTAATTACAGAGAAGACTCATCTTAATGGCCATATGCTGAGGTAAAAAATGCCAACTTCAGAGACAAATGTGAATAGTATAAGAAGGCTTACTAAACTTAAGCCCTACCTGAGAGATAAGATCAAGTTTGAGACCTAAAAATTATGATGGATAGAATGTCTAATATACATGTATATATTGGTTTGTTTTAGTTATCTGACCTGAACTATTTTGATTACAAAGTCATTATCTGATGGTAAATGAACCATAATTTGCATGCAAATAAATTTGTAACTCTGTAATAAAAAGTATGCCAAAGTGGGCCCCCAAAATCAGTGGTCTAGAACTATGCTTCTCAAATTTTAATGTGCATAGAAAATCATCTTATGCCTTGGTTAAAAATTCAAATTCTGGCTCAGTAGGTTTGATATGGAAAATGAGATTTGGTATTTCTAACAAACTACCAGGTTATGCTGATGCTGCTAGTCTGAGGACCACACTTAGAAGAAGCAAGGGCTTAGAGGACCACCAATTAAAAGGGCAGACAGATAGTATTAATAAAATGAATATGGAAGTATGGGGTAAGGCAACCAGGTTCATAATGAATATGTAAACATGTTATTAATAGGGCTAATATTTAAACAATCTGTCATTCAAATAGAGAGAGCAAATGAAATACAAACTTGAACTTGATTTTAATTCTTTACATCTGTTAACCCAGTCTTTCTGAAAAGGTGATCATACTAACAGATTGGTCCACTTCTTGTATTTTATGTCTGAATGTAACTTAGTCTACTAATTTAAGAATAATTTTAAAAGATGCTGTTGCTTTTTATTTACCATGTTTTTCATATTCTAAGGATTTCTAAGACATACTGTTACTTGGTTGAACCTGATACATTCTTAGGTGTGTTTTTTTTTCCTTTCAAAAAGAAATTATCCTTTGATTTTTATGAGGAACTTAAATAATTGTTGCCCTACTTAGGCAAATCTGCTGCACAAGACCTTTTTAAAGTGTTGAAGAGCAAAGATGTCAGCTTGAGGACTAAGGTGTGCCTGACCCAAGCCATGGTATTTTCAGTAACCTCATATGCTTGCAAAAGCTGGACAGTGAATAAGGAAGACTGTAGAAGAATTGATGCCTTTGAGTTATAGTATTGGAGGAGAATATTGAAAGTGCTGTGGGCTGCCACAAGATCCATTTTGGAAGAAGTGCAGCCAGAGTGCTCCTTAGAGGCCAAGATGACCAAACTTCATCTCTCATACTTGGGACATGTTGTCAGGAGGGACCAGTCGCTGGAGAAGGATACCATGTTTGGTAAGGTGGAGGGTCAGAGAAAAAGAGGAAGACCCCCAACGAGATAGATTGGCCAATCTAGCATCGATGGACTCAAGCGTGGCAACAGTAGTGAGGTTGGCCCAGGATCGGGCAGTGTTTCGTTCTGCTGTGCATAAGGTTGCTATGGGTCGGTACCGACTCGATGGCACCTAACAACAACAACAACTTAGAAAATGAGAAATAAAATGTGAAGTTTATACTCGAAATGAACTTTAAAATGTAGATTCAAAATAAAATATTCTTTGGATCCTCTTAACAGTGTTTTTTCCCTCTTTGTATTCTTAGTGTCTACCTTCAGGCCAGAGCCAAAACCAAACTTACTGCTGTTGCGTGGATTCCATCTCCTAACAAACTTATGGGACAGAGTTATCTAGGGTCCATAGCTTCTCCCTGGAGCAGCTGGGGGCTTCAAATCACTGACATTTTGATTGACAACAAGACACTTTAACCACTGTGCCACCAGGGGTCCTAGTGTCTCCATGACACTGCCACCGCCACTGAGTTCATTCTGACTCATACTGACCCTGTGTAGGCTTTCTGAGATTGTAATATTTACAGTATAATTCAAAAACGACTGCCAGAGTGCATTACCAGGAAACTGCCATAAGCTCAAGCCGGATTCAGATGACAATGTGGAACAAGGACTATCTTTGCTGACGTCAGATGGATCTTGGCTGAAAGCAGTGTATACCAACCAGAAAGATGTTTACCTGTGCTTTTTTAACTATGCGAAGGTGTTTCACTGTGTGGATCATGACAAACTATGGACAACATTGCGGAGAATGGATATTTTTGTGCTCATAAAGAAATGATACCTAGAGCAAGAGGCAGTCGTTCAAATGGACTAAGGGGACGCTGAATGGTTTAAAATTGGGAAAGGTATGCGCCAGGGTTGTATTCTTTCACCATACTTATTCACTCTGGATGTTAAGCAAATAATCCGAGACACTGGATTAAATGAAGAAGAATGTGGCATCGGGATTGGAGAAAGACTCATTAACAACCTGCAATGTGCAGATGATACAACCTTGCTTGCTGAAAGCAAAAAGAACTTAAAAATACTGATGAATATCAAAGACCACAGCCATCAGTATGGGTTGCACCTCAATGTCAAGAAAACAAAAATCCTCATCACTGGACCAAAAAATAACATCATGATAAATGGAGAAAAGATTAAGTTGTCAAGGACTTCAGTTTGCTTGGATCCACTATCAACACGCATGGAAGCAGCAGTCAATAAATCAAACAACGTATTTGCATTAGGCAAATTTGCTGCATGAAATCTCTTTAAAGTGTTCAAGAGCACAGATGTCAGTTTGAGGACTAAGGTGCACCTGACCCAAGCCATGATATTTGTTATAGCTTCATGTGCATGTTGGGGGTTGGACAGTGAATAATGAATATCATAGGAGAATTTATGCATTTGAGTTATGGTGTTGGAGAAGAATATTAAAAGTACTGTGGACTGCCAGAGGAACAAACAAATCTGTGTTGAAGAAGTACAGCTAGACTGCTAATTAGAAGCAGATGGCAAGACTTTGCCTCTCATACTTCAGATGTATTATCAGGAGGGACCAGTCCCTGAAGAAAGACACTGTGCTTGGTAAAGTGGAGGGTCAGTGGAAAAAGAGGAAGACCTTGTTGGTACAGATTCCTCATGAGCACAATTATCCTGGAAAACTCATTCTTTGCGAACTTATCCAAAGCTTTTCATGCTCCACACAATGGAAAGCTTTTGCGTAGCTCAGGTAAACAGTTTTCTGGTATTCTCTAATTTTAGCCAAGATTCATCTGACGTCAGCAATGATATCCATTGCACCATGTCCTCATCTGAATCTGACTTGAACCTCTGGCAGTTAACTGTCAATGTACTATTGCAGCCATTTTTTAATTGTCTTTACTTGCATATGATATCAATTTTACTGTCCAGTGCTTTCCACATTCTGTTGGTCACCTCTCTTTGAATGTGTACCATAGGGATTTCTTCCAATCAGTTAATCACATCCCTGTCTTCCATATTTCTTGGCAGATGAGTGAGTGCCTCCAGTGTTGCATCAGTTTGTTGAAAGATTTCAATTTTGTATTCCATAAATTCCTGGAACCTTGTTCTTTGCCAATGCTTTTAGTGTACCTTGGACTTCTTCCTTCAGTACCATTGGATCTTGATTATATGCTATCTCTTGAAATGGTTGAACATTGACCATTTCTTTTTAGTACAGTGACTCTGTATTCCTTCCATCTTTAGATGCTTTTTGCGTCTTTCAATATTCTGCCCATAGAATCCTTCAGTAATGCAAGTCAAGGCTTGAGTGTTTTTTTTTTTTTCAGTTCCTACAGCTTGAGAAATGCTGAGCGTGTTCTTCTCTTTGGGCTCTTTTATGCACATTTCTTTATAATACTTGACTTTGTGTTCTTGAACTGCCCTTTGAATTCTCTGTTTAGCTCTTTTTCCTCATTTCTTCCAATTGCTTTAGCATCTCTACTTGGAGAGCAAGTTTCAGAGTCTTTTCTGGTATCCGGTTTGGTCTTTTCCTTCTTTCTTGTCTAATTATGATCTTTTGCTTTATTTGTGTATGATGTCATCCCACAACTATTCTGGTCTTCGGTCATTAATATCTAATGCACTGAATCTGTTCTCTTTTTAACTTTTTATTGTGCATTGAGCGAAGGTTTACAGAGCAGATCATCAGTTTTACGTTGAACAAATCATGTACTTTGCTTCATTGTATGTTTGCAGTCCCCTCCACGTACCAATAGTTAGCAGCATTTACTTCTATTCACTTAACTATTACATTCCTGCTGTCTTCGTCTTTTCCTCTGCTAACCTCCCTCTTTTTTATATTGTCTGTCCTGTAGCCTATATCACAGGTCTGCCTTCTAGCCCATGAGTAATTCCGCCCCCCCCGACTCTTTCAGCCCCACATAACCATCATAGAATCTTTTTTTCCCCCCATATACCATCAAGTTTATTTTGATTTTGACAGTCCTGTGAGTGCCAGAGTAGAATTGTGCACCACAGGGTTTTCCATGGCTGACTTTTTGTTTCTTTGTTTGAACAGTTATACAATTCACAGTTTCAAAAAAACGTTTTACTGGGATCAGGTTTCTAGCTTGAGGTGTGAAGTTTTGAATATGCTTCCATAATTCTTGTTTTGCTTGGATATCGGGGTTTCTCCCAGGTTGTAGTTCACCCAGGGCCATAGTTTACCCTGGGCTGTGGCTTTTAAATCTTTGCAGGATTAGAAAGCCTCCTTTTTCTCTAAAGGAGTGGCTGATAGGTTGGCTCTCATATCTTTGCTGCAGAGGGTATGTGCAGTGTGTCTACCTAGTACCCCATATATTCACCAGCTAGGAGATTACAGAACTGCAGATCTATAGTTCAGGTTCATGAAATTATACTTCTGCCATATATTCACCAGCTAGGAGATTACAGAACTGCAGATCTATAGTTTCTGGTTCATGAAATGATGATACTTTTGATATGGATGGTTAGCATTCCAGTTTCACCGCTTCCAGAAAGACATCATTTTATCTAAGAGTTTACTCTGGGTTTTATTGCAGAACACAAATTCCCCCAAGCGTCTCTTCCTTTTCGGTGTGTTTTTATATTGTTTTTTGTTTGTTTGTTTTTTCCATATAAACAGCCTTTCTCCTTAGCCAAAGGCCAGAATGAAGCTGAAAAAACCTGTAGACAAGAGCTTTCATAGCCTTTCTCTTTCCTTTTCTTGAACTGAAGTATGTTACAGTTCGGACATAAAGAAGCAAGGGACCACTCTGTCCAGGATTGTTGCTGTATGTCTGAATGTCAGGTTTCTGACAGATGTAATAAGCCTGGGATTAGAGGAAACAATTGGTGTTTGAATGTCAGGTGGACAATGTAAGAGATAAGATAGGCATTCTTGGCATAGTTTTAGTAGGCTGAAGACGCCAAAATATTCAGGGCCCGCAAGATTCCTGATTCAGTTCTCACTGGTAAAGGAGGTTGCTGCCATATTGCCCATCAAATCTGTTCTTGAGATGATCTCTAAATTCAGGTGTGATTGTTCAAGGTCATATTTTGGCTCTTGTGGACTTGTTTTAATTGTCTTCAGCTTTGGCCTCAACTTGCATATGAGCTATTGATGGTCCCTTCCACATCTGCCCCTGCCCTTATTAAGCAAATACTACTGGGTCCATTTAACAGATAAGTGAAGTAAAACTTAGAGAAGTTAATTGACTTGCCAAGGAGCACAGTGGTAAGAAACTGAGAAGAAAGAATTCAGACCCTGGTTTTCCTGTCTCTAACAGTTATGCTTTAATTTAAACTGTTCTTCTGCTTACCTTAGAAGTGCTAATATTTCTTGTGGAGAATAGTAGTTCACTTATTTAGGTAAGGAATTTTAAGATTACACACAGTTTAAAATGACAGTAGTTTTTTGTTTTTTGGGGTTTTTTTAAGGAAAATTTAAGATTCAAGAAGATCCCAAGAAAATTATTATTATTTTTTTAATAGCAAAGTAGTAGTTCTTCTTTGCATGGCTGGACATTTTTTATTGGGTGCCTGATGTGAATTTTACCTTGTAGGGTACAGGAATTTTGCATTCCCCTAAACATCCTTGCACTTTGTTCTGGAATGTAGTTAAGCAACTTGGAAATACTGATCTTTTCAAGTCTTGCTCTTAACTTTGCTAGGTGAGAAAAAACCCTCCTAATGCTCTGTGAATTGTGAGGGGTTTTTTCTCTGTGCCCCACCTGAGCTCTGGGTATTGCTCCCTCAAATCCTTTGGGTGGTTCATAGTCTGGCCTCCGATAATTTCCTCTCACACAGTTGCTAATCTGTACTCCTGCCTGCTGCAGGTCTCTGGAGTGCTTTCTGCTCCTCTATCCTCTCTATTATTCTGTGCTGCGAATGTAGAACAGAATTATTCTCCCTGGGTTCCCAGCTCCATCTCCTCAATTTGGGGAGACTTCCAGATTCCACCTGGATCCTGCCTTCTTGTCCTTTGGTCTGGAAACTCCAAGAAGCAAGCCGGGACACTTATCGGGCTTGCCTCTCTTGTTCCAGTTGGTCTTCAGGGAGCATTGCCCTTTGTTAGTTAATACTCAGTGTCTAGAAAACTATTGCTTCTTCTCATTTGTTCAGTGCTGTAGTTGTTCCAGGCAAAAGGATAAATTCAAGCCCTGTTACTTCATGTTGGCTAGAACTAGAAATCCACAGTAGGTCTTTTGAGTCATCGTCACATTGTCTTTTTTCACTCTAGTTCATCACTTCAACAAAATATTATTACATTATCTACTGGATATGTGACATTCACCTAGGCACTGGGAATACTATGGAGATCATAGGGAACTGTCCCTTGTATTCCATCACCATCTTAAAATATTAGGACAGTTGAGTACAGGGTTAAAAGTATAGGTAGAACGTGATCACTACAGGGAGACCTCCTGGCATAGTGGGCTAAGTGTTGGGCTGCTAACCAAAAGGTTGGTGTTTCAAACCCACCAATTTTCTCTGCAGGAGTAAAATGTGGCAGTCTGCATCAGTAAAACTTAGTCTCTGAAACCTTAGGGAGTAGTTCTACTCTGCCCTGTAGGATCACTGGGAGTTGGAATCTACTTAACAGTGGGTTTGGGGTTTGATTACTAGGTGGTTGTTAAGTGCCATTGAGTTGGTTCCAACTCATAGTGATCTTGTATAGGGTTTCTGAGGAGCAGCTGGTGAGTATAACCAGCCTTGTGATTAGTAGTCCAGTGCTTATTCTATTGTTGCTGTTAAGTGCCATCGAGTTTGTTCTGACTCATACTGACCCTGTATAGGGTTTCCAAGGAGCTACTGGTGGATTTGAACCACCAACCTTGACATTCAAACCGACCTTGCAGTCTAGTACACATCCTATGGCACCACACCAGGACTCCTATAATTGTTATTGTTAAGTGCCGTCGAGTCAATTCTGACCCATAGCAACTCTGTATAGGGTTTCCGAGGAGCAACTGGTGAGCTTGAACTGCCAACCTTGCAGTTCCAACGGCTTTACAGTCTGATACATTAACCCACAGAGCCACACCAGGCCTCTTATCCTATAGCAGTAAACAATAAAAATAAAAACTCAAGTTCGGCCAGAGGTCCTGTAGATCTGTCTCTAGCTTCAGCAGTGTTTGGACGTAATAGATGTGGGAACTCTCCCTCTTCAGCTTCTGTTCACCATCCAGCCTCCTCTTTAGGTGGGACCTCCTCTCTAAGACTCTCTTCTTCGCCATTTCCCGTTTCCAGGACCAGCTAAACACCGTTTGTTTTGTTTTGTTTTGTTTTTGTGGTTAGTTCCAAATTCTCAGGTTAATTGTGCACTTTTTGTTAAGTATCAGTGAGCTCTCAGATCCATCACGATTATTCTGTGTGGAGGCTGGAGTCAACCTGCATCTGCGGGCCTCTTACACCTACCTCTCTCTGGGCTTCTGTTTCGATTGCAGGATATGCCTTCGGAGGCATAGGACAATTCTTACATGAACTGGCAAAGGAAAAGCAGCAAAGCCAGTGTGGCGGCTGCACTCTCTTCCAGGACATGCAGAGTCTGTCCCAAGGTGACTGGGGAAGAGCCCTGGACACCATGGAAGCCGCCTGGTCCTTCTGGGTCTGCATGCCCTGTGAACTACCCACACAGACCCCTACCTCTGTGACTTTCTGGATAGCCATTTCCTCCACGAGGAGGTGAAAATTCCCAAAAAGATGGGTGACCACCTGACCAACTTCTCTTCAAAAGGCTTCAAGTATCTCTTCAAGAGGCTCACTCTCAAGCACCGCTAGGAGTCTGTGGAGCCCGGCTACCTGTGAGGGGTCTTCAGCCTTCCCCTGCCATTCTCAGACCTTCTGCCTGAATTGCTCCCTCCAGCCACAGGGACAGTATCCTCACCACCCTGGAGCCCCTCTCTCCCAAGCCATGGAACAATTGGAAACAATAAAGATTCCTTTTACAACAAGGCAACTGTAATTTAGTGTATATATTAGGAGTCCTAGTGTGGTGCTAGACCGCAAGGTTGGTGGTTCATACCCATCATCCTCTCCTTGGAAACCCTATACAGGTTTGCTCTGAACCTGAACCAACGTTAGGATACTTAACAACATTAAGTACATAATATACTTAGAACAGAACTTGACAGTGACCTTTTATAGGATTTAGTGACCCTTTATAGGTTTTCCAAGGAGTGGTGGTGGGTTCGAATTTCCGACCTTGTGTTTAGCAGTTCAGTGCTTATCCTACAGCACCACACAAATACTCTTAAAATATAATTATTCCTATTACTATTTTACAGATAAGGAAATTAAGTGTACAGGCATGTCTTATTTTATTGCACTTTGCAGATACTGTATGGTTTGTGGCACCCCTGTGTCAAGCAAGTCTACCAGAGCCATTTTTCCAATACCATGTGCTCACTTTGTGTTTTGTCACATTTTGGTAATTCTCACAATATTTCAAAGTTTTTCATAATGTTATTACACACTTAATAGACTACAGTATAGTGCAAACCTAACTTTTTATATACTGGGAAAGTAAAAAATGATATGTGACTTCCTTTATTGTGGTAGTTTGGAACAAAGCCTTAATTATTTGAAGAACATGGCATCAGGACTAGAGGAAGACTCAGCGATCTGAGATATGCAGATGATATAACTTTGCTTGCTGGAAGCGAAGAGAACTTAAAATACTTGCTGATGAAGGTTAAAGACCACAGCCTTCAGTATGGGTTGCACCTTAATGTAAAGAAACCAAAATCCTCACCATGGGACCAATAAAGAACATCCATATAAATGGGGAAAAGACTAAAGTCAAAGATTTCATTTTGCTTGGATCAACTATCAACACTCATGGAAGCAGCAGTCAAGCAAGCAAATGATGTATTGCATTAGGCAAATCTGTTGCACAGACCCCTTTAAAGTGTTCAAAAACAAAGATGTCAGTTTGAGGACTAAAGTGTGCCAAGCCATGGTATTTTCAATAACCTCATATGCATGTGGAAGTTGGACAGTGAATAAGGAAGACCATAGAAGAATTGACGCATTTGATGGATGGTATTGGAGGAGAATATTAAAAGTAGCATAGACTGCCAAAAGAACAAACCAATCTGTGTCAGAAGAAGTAGAGCCAGAATGCTCCTTGGAAGCCAGGAGGGACCATTCCCTGGAGAAGCACATCATGCTTTTTAATGTAGAGGGTCAGTAAAAAAGGCCAGGACCCCCAAGGAAATATATCGGCACATTGGCAGCAAAGGGCTGAAGTGTAATGATCGTGAGGGTGGTGCAGACAGACAGTGTCTTGTTCTTTGTGCATAGTGTCGCTATGAGTTGAAGCTGACTCGATGGTACTTAACAACAACAGGAAAAACAGCAACAACACAGTGTTGCAGACATTGCCTGCTCTGTCTGTCTAGGTCTTGTGGGTAAGAATAATGTGTGGTGTGATATAGAAGGTGTTGACACATAAGAGTGAGGATGGACTCAATTCTCTAGAGCTGCTGTAACAGAAATACCACAAGTAGGTGGTTTAGCAAACAGAAATGTCTCTCATAGTTTAGGAGGCTAAAAGTCTGAATTCAGAGTGCTCTTATGTCTCGTAAAATGAAAGGCATTGCATGCCACACCCTTGGGAATCTCTCATCTATCAAATAAGTGTCTTGGTGGGATTTAGGGTGGTGAACCGACTCAGCAGCACTTAACAGCAACAACAGCCTACCTTCAATCTCTTAGCTTTTGGTTTCTCACATCAGGTTACATGGGGGATCGTCACATCAGGTTACATGAGGTTACATAATCACATAACTGTCAAACCACTGAAATCATGGTCCAGCCAAACAGACACATATTTTGAGGGGACACAGTTCGATCTTTAACAGATGGGAAGTGTGAATGAGAAATAAACTTTTAAGCTTTTGAGGATTGTTAATTACTACAGCATACTTGAGTTTGGGAATAGGGAACATTTTTTTCTGCCAAAATTTAGAACATCATTTGCAGGCCACACAAAATTATCAGCTTAAAAATTAGCTTGCTAAAGAAATGGATCATCCCTACCAAAAAAAAAAAAAAAAAAATAGCTTGCTAGACTTGCAGAATATGCCCTTTGGTTGTTTAAATTATTTTATGTTCCTGAGTTTTTGTGTACATCCCAAAACAACAACAACAAAATAAAAAAACCACAGAGTGAATAGAAGCAAATACTGTTGAATGATGATGCACGGAGGAGATCGTAACCATTGCAATGAAACTATGAGTGTAAAACTGATGCTCTCCCATGTAAACTAGCACTCAATTCTCAAATCACTTAAAAAATATGTAAAAATAAGTAAATGATACTGGCAAAAAAAAAAAAAAATTAACTTGCTATATTTAGTTGACGGGGACTTGCCTCGACATAGTTGTGTTGTTCACGAGTGTTTGGTTCACGAGGTGGGGAGATCCAGCGGCGATAGAGATAGCGAAAGAATACACAGACAGAAAGAGGGGGACAATGAGGCACCCCAAAGCCAGGGTGGATACATCACTGGTGGGCAGACTTGGGAGTACAAGCATCGTGGCCTCTGCAGGCAGCAACTCACTGCACTGCAATCTTTACTGCATGCCCTCCATCTTGTAATGCACTGCAATCTTTACTGTATGCCCTCCAACCTGTAATGCACACCTGGGGAGGCCCGGGCCTCTGTTTTATTTAGGGGAGGAACTTCACACCAAGCTGGGAGGGACTTAGGCAAGGTACAGCTAACATTAGTACTTTTCCAGACATTCAGGTAACTTTACATCGTACTTTGCTGGTTCGAATCCCAGGCCAGCAACTTCGTTTCTCAGGCCCAATTAACATACCTATAACCCCTGAGCTCAGTTGGGGGAAGGTGAGAGGTAAGGACAAAAGCTTGGGCGGAGTCCCGCTGTTTCATCTTCCAGAGCTAGGTTTTCAGGAACTTGGCTGAATAGCTAACACTTGGGAGAGATTCTGGGTGGATGGCTTTTTTGTCTGTAGAACAAAGAACTGTGAAGTAGCTAAGATGTTTTTAGTTAATCCTTTGGAGGAAGACTTGACCTTGCAACTTTTACAGTCTTCAGCTTTAGGAAAATATCACATTTATCTGTGTATATCAAGGGCTTCTTGTCTGCAATTAATAAATATAACTGAACACTAAGATGAAAAACAATTTGCTATTGACTGCCAGTGGCCTCATTTGTTACACTCGGGCCTATAGGGCCTCGAACCTCTGACCAAGCTTACATGGTCTGCAACATTTAGTCATATGTTTAATTAAGTTGCACCCAACTGCAAGGATAGTGGTTCAAGCTCTCCAGCTGCTCCTTGGAAACCGTATACAGGGTTGCTATGGGTCGGAATCGACTCGATGGCACTTGACAACAACAACAACAATGTGATGGCTGGACTCCTGGTGTGGCGCTATAGGATGAGCACTGGACTGCGGACTGCAAGGTCGGCAGTTCAAACCCATCAGCTGCTCCTTGGAAACCCTATTCAGAGTCACTCGGGAGTCAAAACTGACCTGACAGCACTTAACAACAACAAAAACAACAACAGTGTGATGGCTGGAACTGCAGTTGCATTGGCAGGGCCAGACCAAATGATTTCATGGCATGATGCGGCCACAGGCTGAACATTCCCTACCTCAACCTTGTCCATCCAGACTGATAGGTACAGAAGTATTTTTTTGTACTTTTGGTTAAACCTAACTGGATTATATGCCATGTAAGTTGTAGAATACTGAATCTTTAAGGACCAACTTGGTAACTCATGTCCTAACATGTTCTATGTCTCTGTTCCAAAGTACATTTTATTAAATACGAATTTCCAACTTGGGACCAGTCTCTGTTCTCTTTTCTCAATGAACACAAGATTCATTTCATTGTGCACAGACATAGTTTTCATAGATTCCATGGCTTGTTTCTGTAACATGATTTAAGGTAGACTGTATCTGTACAGATATGTTGTTGTTGTTGAGCCATTTCTGATTCATAGAGACCCTGTAAAGGGTTTCTGAGGAGCATTTGATACATTTGAACTGCCAGCCTTATGGTTAGCAGCCCAGTGCTTACCTTATAGCACCATATTGTTGTTGTTAAGTGCTGTCCAGTTGGTTCCAATTCATAGTGACCCTGTATAGAGTTTCTGAGGAGTGGCTGATAAGCTTGAACCACAGACCTTGTGGTTCAAACCGACTTTGCAGTCTAGTGCATTAACCCGCAATGCCACACCAGGACAGTACTATACCAGTACTGATATAGGGAAGAGCATGTTTTGTTTAATATTTGTTCCTTGCCTACTATGTACCAGATGCTATGCAAGGCTTTGTCTAGCGATAATAAAGGCATTGCCCCTGAAAACCAGCTGTGTAAGCTCATGAACTTGTTCATTTGGGATATGGAGTGTTTTTTACCTCACAAATGATAACATAGCATCTGGGAAATAAGGTGTTTTTTAATTCCCAAATTTAGAAATAAAATTTGGATATTGGAATTGTTATGAGCTGAATGGAATCCTAAGGAGCTCTGGTAGCGTAGTGGTTACGAGTTGGGCTGCCACCCTCACGGCTAGCAGTTCAAAACTACCAGTGGTTCCATGGGAGAAAGATGAGGCGTTCTGCCCCTGTAAAGATTTACAACCTTGGAAATCCTGTATAGGGTCGCTATGAGTTGGAATTGACTCCATGGTACTTAATGACAACAGCAACAACAAATGGAATTCTGGTGTGGTGCTGTAGGGTAAGCACTGGACTGCTAGCTGAAAATGTTGATGGCTCAAACTTACCAGTTGCTCCTTGGAAACCCTATCTAGGGTTACTTTGAGTTGGAATCAACTCCACTCTAAGGCACTTCACAACAAAAAAATGGGCTTGCTTGTGAGTGAATAAAAGAGAGCGCCTATGAAGAAAGTGCACACTGGAATGAGAGTGGCTGAAAACTAGGATGAAGTGTGCCAGTGGAAAAATGTTCTGATTCTGCTGTGTGAGTCTTGTAGATTTATTTGTGTGGGGATTTTTTAAAGAATTTTTTCTAACATGTTAGAGAAATGTTCCAAAGACTATTTGTCATGGAGAAAACAATAACCAGAAGGACTTTGACTGCTAATTTCAAAGACATATGGAATTTATTCCTGTGCTACATGGAAGGGAGTTGAGTAAATGTTATCTATTTATGTCTAGTAATTGCATTGATTGCATTAATTTAGTAGCTAGATTTTAAAAACCAAACCCACTTTGACTTAGTCAGTTCTGATTCTCAGTGCCTCTCTATGGGGTTTCTAAGACTGGATGTCTTCACCGGAGCAGAAAGCCCCATCTGTCTCTAGCCGACCTTGCAGTTGGCAGTCCATGCTTATCATACAGTGTCATCAAGACTAGATTGGAAAGGACTGGATCATTTCTGACCAAGTCTTATTCTTAGGGATATGTGCTAAAAGAAGGAGAATCACATCTCATGCTTTGAAGTAAAAGATGATTTTTATAGAATTGAAAAGAAAAAATTCCTCAAAAAGACATATATGAGAAGGGCTTTAAAAAGTTCATGGAAAAATGGAATGAAAAGGTAATGAAAATTTTCCATGAATTTTTGAAACCCCTTTGTACAACTTTTTCTGTTTCTTTTTTGGTCTGTGTGCTGTTGCTCTTAACATTGCTTTTATTGTCACTGCTGCTGTTAGCACTTTGTTTTCCTGTGAAACATTCTAAACAAAACACTGAATTTGAAAGTATGTCATTGTTAAGTGCTGTAGGGTCGGTTCTGACTTATAGCCATTCTGTATAGTGTTTCCAAGGAGCAGCTGGTGAGTTTGAACTGCTGACCTTGTGGTTAGCAGTCCAGTGCTTATCCTACAGCACCACATCAGGAGTTCTTATAGTTTGCTAATGGGTATGTAACAGAATGACTCTCATTAGCATAATATACACTACAAATTTGTTGATATAATTTATGAATCTCTAGCTACAAAGTGTCTCTGAGAAGGCAGCTGATAGCCTACTTAGAAATTGTGCACATTTAAAAATTTTTATTTTATAGTGTATAAACAAATCAGCAGTTTGGGTCAGTATATACAGCTGTGGCACTGTCTGAGGGGTCTTAATGCAAAAATCAAAATACATCATTTCATTTGTTGCAATCCAAAGACTAATACTATTTTAGCTTGTCAACGTTGGTATTACTGACTTTAGGGAAAGTACATTTGAAATACTTTTCTATATTTTTATATAGTAGTTTTGACTCTTTTGGTTTAATTTTAAATTTCTCTTACAGTTCACACTTACACAAATACGTTTGTTTATGATATAAGTAGAGACGTCTCAGAGTCTATAACCTATGGATAAACTGTGCCTTGAAAGTCAGCTGGTGATATAGGCAGGCTCCCACTATATCTCAGTGTCTGCTACTGTGTTTATGGCAAAAGACTATAAGAGACGGGTCAGCTTGATCTAAGTCCTAAACTACATTCAGGTTAGCAGCTGGAATGAAGAGAAGATACAAAAGTGATGTAATGGTCAACCCTTACTGGAGCTCCCTTTTCAGTAGATTATTGATATGTCTTTCCATTGCATCTACACCAGCAATTTTGCCTTGCCTGCCATTAGCCATGTATTTATTTATTTATTTAACTACCCCAATGACTTTATTGGAGCCATTGATTCTAGCAGAAAATACCCTGTTTTGCCAACTGTAATCAGGAGCCTCAGCCCAACAAGCGTGATCAGCAGTGAGAGCATGGAGAGTGGCCTTTCATTCTTTCTCTTCTGATGCAGCCTGGTGTCCCCACGAATGTGTCCCCTAATCTCCTCACAGGAAGCTGCAGATGCCTGAGACTCTTTATGAGAATGTAAAACATGCTTTACTTTGTAAAGGATCATCTCCAGGCCTGGGATTAAACGTTGACATGTGTCGTTGTTAGAGGCTGTTAATTGGTTCTGATGCATAGCAACCTTGTGTACTACTCCGCCCATCCTCCTTGCACCATCCTCCTAATAATTACTATGTGTGAATCCACTGTTGCAGCCACTGTGTCAGCTTATCTCTTTGAAGGATTGTCTCTTTTCCCACTGACCTTCTACTTTACCAAGCATGATGCCCTTCACCAGGAACTGATCCCTCTTGATTACAAATCCAAAGTACATAAGATTAAAATTCACCATCCTTACGTCTAGCTGTATTTTTTCCAAGACAGGTTTGTTTATTTTTCTGGTTGTTGTTGTTATGTGCCGTGGAGTCGGTTCCGACTCATGGTGACCCTGAACAGGGTTTCCGAGGCTGTTGATCTTTGCGGGAGCAGAACGCTTCATCTTTCTCCCGTGGAGCAGCTGGTAGTTTCGAACTGCTGACCTTGTGGTTCGCAGCCCGATTTGTAACCACTATGCTAGCCACATGATAGTTCACAGCCACATGATAGTTCGTTTCTTCTTCAGTCTTCCTTGTTCATTGTCCAGCTTTCGCATTCATGGGAGGTGAGTGAAAATATCATGGCTTGAGCCACATGCATCTTGGTCCTCAGGGTGACCTCTTTGCTTTTTAACACTTATGGGAGGTCTTTTGAAGCAGATTGTCTGGTGGAGTGCATCGTTTGATTGTCTGACTGCTGCTTCCATGAACGTTGATTGTGGATTCAAGTAGGGTGAGATCCATGGCAACTTCAAAAAAAAAGTGATGTAAGTTCTCTCTGACACCTTAAAATGAATATCTTTTTCTGTTATGACTTGGTCAGTAGAGAGAGCATTTTCCTTTGAATTTGCTATATTTCATTAATACGAGCATTCTAGGAAAATACTCAATAGTCACTGATTTCTCAGTGGTCACAATATTTCTCAAAGTCAGCACTGAGTCATTTTTTATCAGATGTCTGGATATTTGGAATTTCTTTGCAGAATGAGGATATTACATGTAGTGCCCTTGTCCTTTATAATCTGAATGCATTCTTTAACCTGGATTCTGCCTAGTGAACAAAGACCATGGAAGCCTTTTAGAAATGTGTTTATTATAAAGAATGTCCAGTATAATTAAAGGTAAACAGAATTAATATGGTGCATCCAAATGTACATAGCACCCAGCTTCAACAGTGATCAATTCACAGCTGATTTTATTTCATCTACTGGCAGTTCAAGCCCACCAGCTGCTCTTTTAAACCCTACAGGATCACTGTGAGTCAGAACTGACTCGAGGGCACACAACAACAACAATACCCCATCTATTACCTCCTCATGTAATTTTGAAGCAAATCCCAGACATCATACTATTTCATTAGTAACTATTTCAGTTTGTAATTCTAAAAAATAAGGATTTAAAAATAACATAGCTATATTACTATTTGTTGTTGTTAAGTGCTGTGAGTCGGTTACAACTCAGAGTGACCTTGTGTAGGGTTTCTGAGGAGTGGCTAATGGGTTTGAACTACTGACCTTGTGGTTAGCAGTCCAGTGCTTATACTATATCACCACACCAGGATTCCCTAATACTATCATCACACTGAAAAAATTAACAGTAATTCCTCAATATTATCAAATAGTCAAGTGCTCAAATTTATAATTGTCTAATTAAGTATTTTTTCATTTATTATTTTATTTCTTTAAATGGGCTCATTGGAATTGATTGATATGTCCTTTAATATCTTTATGTTTCCCATCCATATCCATACCTTTCCCCAACCTCCTTCTCTCTCTTCCTTATAAATTATTTGTTGGGGAAAATAGGTTGTTTGTCCTACATTTTGTCTTAGTATGGATTTTGCTGATTGCTTCTCTGTGCTGCAGTTTAATGTGATCTTTTTGTCCTCCACATTTTTGTGTGAATCAGTAGTTATATCTGGAGGCGTCACGGAATTCCTATTGATGTTTTGGCAAGATTATATTGTAGATGGTGTTATTGTCTCCTATCAGAATGCACATAATGTGTATTTATCTCTTTTTGTGACATTGTAGCTATTGATGTGCAATACTAGAGGCATTAATTAATTGTCGTTGTTGGGTGCCGTTGAGTCGGTTCAGACTCATAGCAACCCCGTGTACATCAGAGTGAAACACTGTCCTGTGCTATCCTCACAATGGCCCTTTATTACAGCCACTGTGTCAGTCCATCTCATTGAAGGTCTGCCTCTTTTTCATTGACCCACTACTATACTGATTTGAGCTCAGGTATGGTGCTGTAGGACAAGCACTGGACTACTAACCACAAGGTCGGTGGTTCAGACCCACTAGCTGCTCCTTGGAAACCCTATATAGGGTCGCCGCGAGTGGTAACTGATACGACAGCACTTAATAACAAGGACAATGACAACTACTACTACTTTACCATGATGTCCTTCTCCAGGGACTACGGGTCCCTTATGATAACAACTCCAAAGTACAGGAGAAGAAGTCTTGCCATTGTCACTTCTGGTTGTACTTCTCCCAAGGCAGTCCATGGTATGAGCAATATTTTATGCCAATACCGTAATTCATAGGCATCAATTCTTTTTTGAAGTTCTTTGTCCAGTGTTTGCATGCATATGAGGTGATTGAAATTGCCATGGCTTTGGTCAGCTGCACCTCAGCCCTCAGAGTGATATCTTTGTTCTTTAACACTTTAAAGAGATCTTTTGCAGCAGATTTGTCTCTTTCAATGTTGTTTGACATCTTGACTGCTATTTCATGGCTGTTGATTGTCGATCCAAGTAAAATGAAATCCTTGGCAAATTCAGTTTTTTCTCCATTTGTCATGATGATGCTTACTGGCTCTGTTGTGAGGATTTTTTTTGTTTTGTTTAATGTTGAGGTATAACCCATATTGAAGGCTGTAGTCTTCGTTCATCAGTAAGTACTTCTTCAAATTTTCACTTTCAGTAAGCAAGGTTGTGTCATCTGCACATCTCAGCTTTTTAATGCATCTTTCTCCAATCCTGATGTCACATTCTTCTTCATGTAGTTGAGCCTCTTGGATTATTTTTTCAGCATAGAGATTGGATAACTATGGTGAAAGAATACAACAGTGATGGACACCTTTCATGATTTTCAATTATACTGTATCCCCTTTTTCTGTTTGAACAACTGCTTCTTGGTCTATGTATAGGTTCTCCATGAGCACAAATAAGTGTTCTGGAATTTCCATTCTTTGAAATATTATTTATATTTTGTTATGATTGACAGGCTAATGCCTTTGCATAGTCAATAAAATGCAGGTAAACATCTTTCTGGTATTGCCTGCTTTCAGCCAAGATCTATCTGACATCAGCAGTGATTTCCCTTCTTCCATGGTCTCTTCTCATTCTGGCTTGAATTTCTGTCAGTTCCCTGTTGATGTACTGCTGCAGCTATTTTTAAATTATTTTCAGCAAAATTTCACTTACATGTGATATTAATGTTATTGTTTGATAATTTCCTCATGCTGTTGGATTACCGTTTTTTGAAATGGACACAAACATGGATCCTTTTCAATCGATTGGCCAAGTAGCTGTCTCCCAAATTTTTTGGCATAGAAGAGCACTTCCAACATTGCATCCCTTTCTTTGTTGAAACATCTCAGTTTGTATTCCATCAATTCCTGGAGCCTCCCCCCACTTTTTTCTTTTTCTTTTTTGGCCAATGCCTTTCAGTGTAACTTGGGCTTCTTTCTTCAGTATCATCAGTTTCTTGGTCATATACTACCTCCTCAAATAGTTGGACATCAACCAGTTCTTTTTGGTACTGTGACTCTTGTGTATTCCTTCCATCTTTTATTAGACTGCCAGTAAGTCAATTCCAATTTGTAGCAGCGCTATAGGGCGGAATAGAACTGTTCCATAGGGTTTATGAAGCTGTAAATCTTTATGGAAGCAGACGATCTCATTTTTCTCCTGCAAAGCAGCTGTTGGGTTCAGACTGCCAACCATTTGGTTAGCAGCTCAATGCTTAACCCACTATTCCCTCAGATCTCCTTTTACATCCATTGTGGTGATGTTGTTAGTACCGTAGAGTCTGTTCTGACTCATAGTGACCCTGTATAGGGATTCTGAGGAGCAGCTGTTGGGTTTGAACCATTAATCTCGCAGTTAGCTTATCCTACAATGCCACACCAAGTTTCCATTCAGGCGCTGAAAAATGGTGACATTATAATATTATCATTTTTTTATTATCTGGAATATTTCTATAAATAAAACTCCATATATACTAGATGCCCCCTGGTTTTTATAGGAGAGAGAGGGAACAATGATTGATTCTTGCCTTTCATTTATCACTTAAAAATAGGTTTCATTTTCTAGGATCTTCCTGTGATGTTTTATTTTTTTGTTAAACTTGTAAACTTTTAAGCTCTTCCTTCCTTGTTTCAATTCAGGATTTTTACAAGAATATGTCTAGGTATTAGCTTAATTTCCCTTCATGGATCATGAGCCTTTTTCATCATCAGTTCAAGTTTTTCTATAGTTGAAGTGTTAATTTGCTGGACTGCAAAGTTGGATTGCACCACAAGGTCAGCAGTTCAAACTCACCAACTACTTGGAAAAAACCCTTTGCAGGGTTGCTATGTGTGGGAACTGACTCTATGACACTTAACAACAACAACAAATAGTTGAAGGGTATTGGTATGGCACTGTGGGTTAATATGCTGGACTGCAAAGTTGGTTTGAACCACTAAGTCGGCAGCTCAAGCTTACCAACTGCTCTTCAGAAACTCTATACAGAGTTACTATGGGTCGGAAATGACTCGAAGGCACTTAACAACAACAACAAATAGTTGAAGGATATTTCCTCCTATTAGTTGTTTAATTAATGCCTTTCCTCAGTCTGCTCCCCATTCCCAGCTCCTATCATTAACATTTTTCTGCATCATCCTTCCACATGTATCTTGTTACACATAATTTCTGCCTCTGTAGTTTTGCTCTATGTTTCTGACCATTTCTCCTATTTGATCTTTCAGCCAATTAATTTAAATCTCAACAGTGTTTTGTCAATTCTTGAGTTAGGCTATTGACTATTTAATATTTACACAGCATGTTTTTTTGTTTGTTTGTTTGTTTTTAAGGTTTTTATTGTGGATTGAGTGAAAGTTTTCAGGGCACATCATCGGTTTCACATTCAAACATTCATATACCTTGTTTCATTACATTGATTATAATCCCCTCCACATACCATCAGTTAACAGAGTTTCTCTCTATCCTCTTTA
>NW_006408610.1:4995394-4997878 GCF_000296735.1 Chrysochloris asiatica | reverse complement strand
GGTAACAATTCCTATTAGTGCAGTGATTCTTGACCTAAGAGCAAAGACACGTGGCACGTTTAAGGGCCAGGCACCGCAATGTTTTGCCTAGCTTCTGAGAGTGTTAACAGGCAATAAAACATACGATGGTTGATGAACGATTGTAAAGTCTGTAAACATCTGTTAACTCCCCATTCCCCACCCCCGACAAGCAAAGCGGCAGAAAGTCTCACACAGCATATTTTTGCCATTTAAATTAACATGTTTGTCGTTGTTTGTTGTTGTTAAGTGATGTTGAGTCAGTTCTGACCAACAGCGACCCTGTATAGGGTTTCTGAGGAGCAGCTGGTGAGCTTGAACCACCGACCTTGTGGTTCAAACTGACTGTGTAGTCTAGCGCATTAACCCGCAGCGCCACACCAGGACTCCAAATTAACATTCTAGGGGTTTTCAAAAAGTTTGTGGGAAAAATGGAACTGAAAGATAATGGAATTTTTCCACAGACTTTTTGGGATTGACATATTGACATCTTTCGGGAGGGAGACTATTATTCAGTCTACCACACAGCTTATATGAAATCTTCCAATCCATGAACAAAGTATCTCTCTCCACTAATTGATGTCTTACATTTCTTAGTTTCCAATGTGCTGTTCTTTCACTTTTTTTGTAAGGTTATCCCCAAGTAGTTCATATTTTTTGATCTTTGTAAATTTTGGTGCTTTAAAATTTTTCAGCTTCTAGCCATTCATTGTTAGTGTGTAGAAATATAATTGGTTTTTAACTGTTGATCTTGTTTCCTTCAACTTTTCTAAAGCATGCTAAAATTCACTTAGTAAGTTCCAGGTAGGTCAATTGAATTTTGTACATCCATGATCATTTTTGTCATCTGTGAATATAGTTTCATTTCTTCCTTTCCCATTTGGATGCCTTTGATTTCTTTTTCTTGCCTGATTACAGTGGTGCAGTGGGATAAGTTTTGGATTGTTAACTGAAAAGTCGCTCGGTGGGAGAAAGAGGAGGCAATCCGCTTCTGTAGAGATTTACAGGCTTGAAAACCCTGTTGGACAGTCCTTCTTTGTCTTATAGTGTTGCTATGAGTCGGAACCAACCTGATGGCACTGCATTGAGGTGGGGTTTGGTATGGGGATTACAGTGGTTAGAACCTCAGTACAGTGTTGGATAGAAGTGGTGAAATCAGACTTTGTCTTCTTCCTTGTCTTAGCAAAAAGAAGAAAAGCATTCAGTGTTTTGCCTTAAGTATAGCTATGTTGTTATTGTGAAGTGCCAGAGAGTCGGTTCCAATCCATAGCGACCCTGTATAGGGTTTCCAAGGAGCATCTGGTGAGCTTGAACTGCTGACCTTGCAATTCAAACGGCTTTGCAGTCTGGCTATAAGTTTTTCATATATGCCCTTTTCAGGTGAAGGAAGTTCCTTCTATACCTGTTTTGCTGAGAGTTTTTAAATTCAGAAATGGATATTAGATTTTGTCAAATTTTTTTTTAAAGTATTGATTGTTAATTGAGTGATAGTTTGCATGGGAGAAAGAACATAGGTTTTGAATTCAACCTATTGTATTTCATTTCATTGCAATGGCAAATAGTTTAAATACATTTTTTAGTTTAGTAATATGGTGAATTATATTTGGTTTAAAATACTTCCTAATTTCCCTTTGAATTTCTTATTTGACCCACAGATTGTTTGTTGTTGTTAAGTGCCGACGAGTCAGTTCTGACTCATAGTGACCCTGTAAAGGGTTTCTGAGAAGTGACTGTGGTGAGTTTGAACTGCCGACCTTGTGGTTCAAACTGACCTTGTGGTCCAGTCTATTATCCTGCAGCACCACACCAGGATAGAAATATGTTACTTAGTTTCAAAATATTTGAGGATATTTCACTGAAGGAAATACTGTAGGGCTTCACATAACTTATTTGCTGTCAAAAATGTTATTCATTTGATCTTTACATTTGGAATTAAAAGTGAATTAGAGAAACAGCAGTAGCAAATCTTGAATTTACATATAGCATTAAAGTTCTAAGCCTCACATGAAACTGTAAGATGGAGCATTTTTGCTCAGTAAGGAGCCCTGGTGGTGCTTTATGATAAGAACTGGACTGCTGACCTCAAGGTCAACAGTTCAAACTCACCAGCTGCTCCAAGGAAGAAAGATGAAGTTTTTTGCTCCCACAAAGATTTAAAAGCCTTAGAAACTCTATATAGGGTCACTAGGAGTTGGAAACTACTCAAAGGCACTTAACAACAATGACAAAACATATACGGGCTGCCATGAGCCAGAATCAAGTTGATGACAGTGAGCTCTGTAGAATGCAGTAACTGTATAGCATCTATGCTTAAGTTGAGTAGTCATTGTTAAGTGCTGTTGAGTTGATCCCTGTAGAGGGAGAAAGATGAGACTTTCTGCTCCCACAGATATTTAAAGCCCCAGAAATCATATACAGGGTGTCAAAGAGTTGGAACCAGCTCCACGGCACTTGGCAACTACATAT
>NW_006408610.1:4994024-4995134 GCF_000296735.1 Chrysochloris asiatica | reverse complement strand
TGTGTGTGTGTGTGTATGTATGTATATAGTGTCCTCTGTTATTTACTTAATTAATGCCTTTCCTTAGTCTATACATTTATAGTTCTTGTTGTGATATATATACATGAGGGTGAGTCAAAAATGATCTGTACTCTGGTTATATTAAAATGCCTGCCCACGTCCATGGCTGATGACAGCATTGAGCGTGCATGTGAAATGATTCTGTTGAATAGATGGGTGACAAAGTATGTGGCAAATCATTTGCAAATCACTCTTGGCTCTGCTTATGAAATGATCTACTACAGACTTGGGTTTTGAAAAGTTTGTGTGAGACAGGTACTGAAACAACTCATGGAAGAGCATAAACAGAAGGGTTTAAACTTTGGACCGATACTCAAAGGAAGGTGAAAAGCTTCTTTAAAAAAATTATTACTGGTGATGAGACATGGATTTATCACTATGAGCCTGAGAGTAAAACAGCAGAGTATGAAATGGAAACATCTTCAGTCACTGGCCAAGAAAAAGTTCAAAAGTTAACCATTAGCTGGAAAATTGATGCTTATAGTTTTCTGGGATTCTCATGGGCTAGTATTGGAAGACTATCAGAAAAAAGGTTCAACAATCAACATGCTCATTTTGGATTAAACACAGAGGACTGCTATCCAAGGGCATTATGATTTTCCATAACAATGCATGTCTGCACACCTCTGCCCACACGCTTGACACTTTACAAAAACTTCACTTTGAGGTGTTAAATCATCCTCCTCGTCTTGCTCCATTGGACTTTCACCTATTTGGCCCCCTGAAAGCAGTCCTTCGAGGCTGAAGATTTTCCTCTGATGAAGAAGTGAAGACAGAGGTGCATTTGTGGCTCACAGCTCAGCCTAAAATATTTTTTATTAATGGAATACGAAAGCTTGTTGACAGATGGAATAAGCATATCAAAAAGCAAGAAGGAGTTTCGCACAGTGCCGGCCTGAGCAGCCCGGACGAGGCCCAGGGAGCCTCGCTCGTCGCGACCCCAGCGCCCGATGTCCTCAAGATGGAGGCAGCGGGGGCGGCGGCGTGAACAACGCGGCGCTGTGGGCGCGGGAGCAGCGGTCCGGGCGGCGGCATGGGGCTGCTGCTCAT
>NW_006408610.1:4962254-4986729 GCF_000296735.1 Chrysochloris asiatica | reverse complement strand
AGGCACTTAATTGGGGGAGCTAGAGCTGAGTGCCTTTGGGCTGGAGCTTATAGCAAAGTGGAGTACCCTTTGGACACTAATCAGCAGTGCTAAAAGAGCTTCTTTGTAACAACATTTCCCAAGCAGTGCAGAAGCCAGGCCAAAAGGCTGAGGCCAAAGAGAGGCAAGCCTGTGGGCATGGCTGAGAAGAGGCTGTCCTCCCTACCAAAGATTGGTATTCTAAACGTTTCTAATCCTGAGCTTTATAACCTGTTAACTTCCGTAATAAAGCCCATAATCATGAATATGGTCATTGTGTTCTGTGTGGCCACTGCAATGAATTATTGAACCCAGGTGAGAAATAAGAGCTGTGGGAGTGATGATTGGTGTCAGAACTGGTAAGATTGGAGGGTGGAAGCATGGCTGACCTCAGCCTCATAGGAATTGACCTTGGACTGATGCTGATGGTGATTCTCCTTCTCCCTTGTAAATCTGAGGTGAGACATGGCCCTCAAGCCATTTTTTCCCGTCATTGACTTGGATATGTACAGATTGTTGGATGGGTATATGCTTATGTATTTTCACTAAAAATAAAATTGAGCGAGCATTTTGGTGTATTTTTGGAATTATCCAAGAATACCATGCATTGGTGGGAATCGACATGTTTTGGATTTTAAAACCATGATAAATAAAACAATTAGTTTGAAGTCTGGGGTGGGATGGGGAAGGAGAGAAAGAAAACACCAGGATTTATGGGATTGTGAAAAACGAACTATGTGATTGAAGAAACTGGAACTTTGAAGTCTCACAACAGCACTGTAGGGCATCAGCCCTCCTTTACAGATAGAAAATCAAAAGGCTTAAGAAAGAATAAAGGATTTATTAAATGTAACTACCAAATGGCTGACTCAAGATTTCATCTCTTGATGGTTAATCCAATATTCTTTTTGTTTCAAAATATTGGATTTTTATTTTATTTTAAAGCCTAGATACTAGCCCCAAGTTAAAAGTTAACAAGGGAATGATTTTGTATTAAATGAAATGAAACATCCAGAGTAGGAAAATCACTGTGGAAAAATAATCTGATTATCAGTATTACAGAAATGTGTTGTCTTATGCATATTTCTTTCTCTCTCTCTTTTCAAAGGTTTTTGATTCCAATGAAGAATCTGGGTATCTTGTTCTCACCTTAGTTGTCTCAGGCCATTTGTTCATTTCTCAAGGACAAACACTTCTGGTAGGTTTTATGCCTATTGTTTAATATACAAATGTATCTATTGATTTCCATAGTTTAACATTAATTTTTATATCATAACCAGCTTTTTCAGCTTCACTGAAATTAGTCAAGTTCAGAAAATTAAATATTTATCAACTATGTTTAGCAGTGGGAAATGTAAAAACAAACAAATATGAAATACATAAGCTGCCTTAAGGTATTTGAGTGTTTTGGTGGGAGTCAGAATGGATCAAGGCATTGGAATCAGCCAGTGTTCAAAAGGATTTTGAATTGGAGAGCTCAGATTGAAGACAGACTAAATTTGGAGAGAGGTGTGTGGAAGGTTTTCCAGATAGGGAAAATAGCATGTGCAGAGGTATAGACTAGTGGAAATAGCTAACAGAATGTTTGAAGGGTACTGTTATTGATGTGTTGTTGTTGGGTGTTGTCAAGTCATAGCATCCTATGCACCAGAAGGTAACACTGCCCTGTCCTGTGCCATCCTCACAATTGCTGTGTTTGAGCCCAGTGTTGTTACTGTGTCAGTCCATCTCATTGAGGGTCTTCCTCTTTTTTGCTAACCCTCCTCTTTACCAAGCGTGATGTACTTCTCCAGGGACGAGTCCCTCTTTGAAAACACGTCCAAAATATAAGAATTGAAGTCTCACCATCCTCACTTCTTAGGGACATGCTGGCAGTCCTTCCTCCAAGATAGATTGGTTTGTTCTTCTGGCAGTCCCTAGTACTTTAATTATGCTACTCCAACACCATAATTTAAATACATCCATTCTTCTATGACACTCCTTATTCACTATCCAACTTTTACATGCATATAAGGTGCACCTTAGTCCTCAAACTGACAACCTGTGCTCTGTAACACTTTAAAGAGGTCTTGTGCAGATTAGCATAATGCAATACATCATTTGATTTCTTGACTGCTGCTTCCATGAGTGCTGGTAGTGAATCTAAATAAAATGAAGTCTTTGACAACTTCAATCTTTTCTCCATTTATCATAATGTTATTTATTGGTCCAATTGTGAGGCTTTTTGCTTTCTTTACATTGAGGTGCAACCCATATTGAAGGCTTCTGATCTTCATCAGTAAGTCTTTTAACTCTTTTTCACTTTCAGCAAGCAAGGTTGTATCATCTGTATATCGCAGGTTCATAATGAGTCATCCTCCAATCCTGATGCCATGTTCTTCATGTTTGAACTACTGCCTCTTGGTCTATGTAAAGGCTCCTCATGAGCACAATTAAGTTGTTCTGGAATACCCATTATTCACAATAAATAAAGCACAGGTAAACATCCTTCTGGTATTATCAGCTTTCAGCCAAAATCCATCTGATGTCAGTAATTAGTCTGAATCAAGCTTGAACATCTGGCAGTTCCAATAGTCAGTGTACTGTTGTAGCTGTTTTTAAATTATCTTTAGCAAAGTTTTACTTGGATATGATATTAATGATATTGTCTGATTATTTCTACATCCCATTGGGTGACCTCTTTGGAATGGACACAAATGTGGATATCTTCCAATCAGTTGACCAGATAACTCTCTTCCAAATTTCTTGGCATAGATGAGAGTGAAGGTCTCCAGTACTGCAATAGTTTGTTGAAAGATTTCAATTTGTATTCCATCAGTTCCCAGAGCCGTGTTCTTTGCCAATGTCTTGAGCGCACCTTGGATTTTCCTTTCAGTACCACTGCTTCTTGATCATATGCTACCTCTTAGTACAGTGACTTTTGATGCTTTCTGCACCATACAGTATTTTTCCCATAATCCTTCAGTATTTCAAGTAGAGGCTTGAAATTCTTCAGCTCTTTCAGCTTGAGAAACATTGAGTGTATGCTTTCCTTTTGGTTTTCTAACTCCAGGTCTTTACACATTTCATTCTAATACTTGACTTTGTCTTCTTGAGCTACCCTTTGAAAGTTTCTGTTCAGCTCTTTTACCTCCTCATGTCTTCCATTTGCTTTAGTGTCTCTACCCTGGAGAGCAAGTTTCAGAATCTCCTCTGATAACCATTTTGATCTTTTCCTTCTTTCTTGTATTCTTAGTGACCTTTTGCTTTCTCCCTGTATGATGTTCTTGATGTCATCCCACAACTCTTTTGATCTTTGGTCATTAGTATCTAATGCATAAAATCTGTTCTCAAGATAATCAAATTCAGATAGGGTATGTTCAGGGTCATATTTAGGCACTTGTAGACCTGTTTTCATTTTTCTCAACTTCACTCTGAACTTGCATGTGAACAACTGATGGTCTGTTGGACAGTCTATCCCCCTGGCCTTGTTTTGGTTGGTGATATGGAGCTTTTCCACCTTTCTTCCCATAGATGTAGTCAACTTAATTTCTGTGTATCCCATCTGGTGAGGTCCATGTGTATAATTGTCGTTTATGTTGTTTAAAAAAGGTATTTGCAGTGAAGAAGTCATTGGTGTCTTGGAAAATTCTCTCATGTGAGCTCCAGCATTGCTTCTATTACCAAGGCCATGAGTTCTGGTGCTGTTCATAATGCTTCCATAGTCAATATTCTGATTCAAAACTGCTGATCCTCTTTGTTTTCAACCTTTGCATTCTAATCATCAGTAACTATCAATACATCTTGATTGTGTATTTGATCAATATCAGACTGAAGAAGTTGGTATAATTCCTCAGTTTCATCATCACTGGGTTTGTTTTTTTTTTTTGGTGTATAAATTTTGAATTATAATGTTATTAACTAGTCTTCCTTTTAGGCATATGGTTATAATCCTGTTAGAGACAGAATCATATTTCAAAATAAATCTTGAGATGATTTTTCTGATGATGAATGTGATTTCTATTAAGTGTGCCATTCTTGTCATAGTAAACCATATGATTGTCAGATTCAAAATGGCCAATATCAGTTCATTTCAGCTCACTAATGTTTAGGATTTCAATCTTTATACATTCATTTTCATTTGTGACAACTTCCAGTTTTCCTAGATTCACACTTTGTAATTTCCATGTTCTGACTATTAATGGATGTTTGCAGCTGTTGCTTCTCGTTTTGTGTTGTGCCCCATCAGCAAATGAAGGTCCCAAAATCTTAACTCCATCCAAAGTAGAGTTGTCGTCACAGTCAGCTCTACTTTGAGGAGGCAACTCTTTTCCTCAAAGAGTTTTTTGAGTACCTTCCAACCTGAGGGGTTGATTTTCTGGTACTGTATCTGAAAAAGTTCTGGTGTTATTAGTAATGTTTCAGTATTCAATATTCTGGTGCTGTCTGACAGCGTTCCACTGCTATTCATAGGTTTTCAGTGGCTAAACATTTAGAAGTAGACTATTTTTCCTTCCTAGTCTGGCTTAGTCTGGAAGCTCAGCTGAAACCTATCCGCCATGGGTGACCCTGCTGGTATTTAAAATACCTGTAGCATAGCTTCCAGCATCACAGCAACCTGAAAGTCACCACGTTACGACAAACTGACAGACTAGTAGGGGCACAAGACTGGTGGTAGCTGTCGTGGTTATGTGCTGTGGAGTCGGTTCTGACTCATAACAACCCTGTATAGGGTTTCCGAGGCTGTAAATCTTTACAGGAGCAGAAAGCCTCCTTTGTCTTGTGGAAGTGCTGGTAGTTTGGAAATGCTGACCCACTACACTACCAGAGCTCCTCGCACAAAACTGTGGAAGCTGGCAGATCAGGCTGCGGGCTCAAGTCCCAAGAACTCGGGTCAGATGGAGGCGATCTTGACTAATTAATTAAAGGAGTGCACAGCCCACTCACGTCACCAAGCTGTCTCCTTTTAGACCTATGCTAGTATTTCAAGTGTGTATAATCACCATGAACTCTGCTAACATCCACAGCTGAATCATGTCATCCTATAAACATCTTCTCCCACCTTCTCACCCCCAGACCCATCAAGAAAACAGTTATTTGGTGAGAGTTACAAAGACTAAGAGTAGAAGAAACATTAAATAATTCATTACACCACAATTTGGAAAATGAATTTGTTATTTATTCTAAATATAAATACAGCAATAAACTTTCCAATGAAAAAAATGTATAAAGGAGAAAATAGTAAGTTGCTTGAAAGCTTGGGTTGGAATTGGTATATAGAAGCAAAATGATTTAAGAAACAATACAATGATTAAATTCCAGTCAAAGATATCTCACAAGAAAGGAAAGGTAATGAGAGATTACTGTTTCTTCTATTATTGTATGGATATAATAAACTCATTGAACAAATGGCTACTGAAATCTACATATACATAATTTATTCATTTAACAATATTTATCCAACAATTATGGTGCTGTAGGATAAGCATGACTACTAACCCCAAGTTCAGGGGTTCAAGCCCACCAGCTGCTCCTTGGAAACCCTATACAAGGCCACTATGAGTCAGAACCAACTTCACAACAACAGGCATTGTTCTAAGTACTAGGGGATACAGCAGTGAACACCAAAGGCACAATTCTGGTCATTACATTGTGTTATCATTCTAATGGAAAGAAACAAACAGAAGAGATTAATTTGGGGTGAATTCTTTACTTGTTCTGTCATGTTATGATAGCAAGGTCCCACATGAGTACATTGTGATGATTCATTTTTCCATTTAAATGGACTGACTGTATAGCCTTATGGGGCTCTGGTAGCCTAGTGGTTACGAGTCAGGCTGCTAACCTCAAGATCAGCAGTTCAAAACTACCAGTCATTCCACAGGAGAAAGATGAGACTTTGTTCTCCCCTAAAGATTTACAGCCTCAGAAACCCGATGCAGGGTTGCTGTGTGTGGGAACCGAATCCATGGCACACTACCACCACCACTATATAGCCTTGGGAGCTTGGTGACTCTATAGGATAAGCATTGGATAGCGCAACACAAGGTTGGCAGTTCAAGAGTACCAGCTGCTCTATGGGAGAAAGATGAGACTTTCGACACCTGCTAAGATTTATAGCCTCCCGAAACCCTTATACAGGGTTGCTGGGAGTCTGAACTGACTCGATGGCACTTCACAACAACACATAGCCTTATCAATGCAAGTGAGGTCACCTGCAAAGTCATCTTCGTGTTCATCATGACTTAAACTGCAGCACAGTGGTTCTGTTTTGCTTTATCTGCATGGCAGGGCCTGCATCAGTTGCAAGAGACAAGGTTTCTTCTTCTGCTGCTGCTGCTGCTAAAATGGGCCCTGGTGTGGCACTACAGGGTAAGCACTGGGCCACAAAGTCAGCAGTTCAAAATAACCAGCCACTCCTTGGAAACCCTATACAGAGTCGTTGTGAGTCAGAACTGACTTGATGCCACTTAACATCAAACAGAGAGTGGGTTGAGGGATACCTGCTCACAACTAGTTCTCCCTGTCAGTATCCTGGGTCTTTGCTGAATGGCAACATGAATGCAGCTTGGCTTTCCTTAGTCCCAGATGGACCCTCTGAGCTTTGTCTGTCTTCTCAGTTTATACCAGTGGTACGTGTTGTTTTAAACTGGTGGTGGTGATGGTGGTTATGTGCCGTGGAGTCGGTTCTGACTCATAGCAACCCTGTGCACTGGTAGAGGATTGTTTTTTTATATGCTTTATACCTGGGATAATTTTTGTAAAACCAAGTGTATCAAATTCCAGGTTACACACTATTGAGAAATATAGGGTAACTATATTAAGTGTGGCAGTGGTACTGAGGTTGGCCCAGGATCGGACATTGTTATGTTCTGCTGTGCATGGGGTCACTATGAGTCGGTTCTGACTCGATGGCACCTGACAACATATCATGTTTAAGGAGCTCTGGTAGCATAGTGGTTACAAATCGGGCTGCGAACTGCAAGGTCAGCAGTTCAAAACTACCAGCTGTTCCGCGGGAGAAAGATGCAGCTTTCTGCTCCCATAAAGATTTACAACCTTGGAAACCCTGTTTAGGGTCACTATGAGTCAGAACCGACTCCACGGCACGTAACCACCATATCATGTTTGGTAAGGTGGAGGGTCAGAGAGAAAGAGGAAGACCCCCAACGAGATGGATTGGCCAAGTGGCAGCATCGATGGACTCAAGCGTGGCAGCAGTAGTGAGGTGGGCCCAGGATTAGCCAGTGTTACGTTCTGCTGTTGCATAGGGTCACTGTGGGTTGGTACTGACTCGATGGCACCTAACAACAACAACATAATTTGATGCATGTTGCATATAACTTAGATATTAAGTAATACATAAAAATGTTCTGCCCTTTTACTTTTTTTCAGTCATCTTTATCTTAAAGTAAAATTCATTGATTTAAAGTATTCAAATCTACATGTTTTGACATACATAATTATGTAACTTATGTACCACCTTATCATTATCATTAACCTCAAAAGTTCCCTGTGTCCCTTTGCAATTAATCTCCTTCACCTACTCTTGGCACCAATCTGCTTTATTATATTTTTGCTTTTTCTTTGTGTCTGACTTTTCCATTAAGCTTAGTATTTTGAAGATTCATGTAGCATGTGTCAGTTCAGGCACGCCATGATTACAAATGAGTTCCTTTCCTAAGTCTGCCTTTAAGTTGAATTTGTACATAAGTCAGAACAGTTAGGTATGGTCAGAACTACAGGTTGTATATAAGGTGGACGTTCAGAACCTGGGGACTGCCTGTATGTAGTCCATTCCTTTGCATTGCTCAGCAGTAGTCCATGATGTGGATAAACCCAATCTGTTTACCTAATCAACTTTTGATGTTTCCAGTTTGGGGCTATTACCACTAAAGCTGCTGTAACATTGCTAGGCAAGCCTTTGGGGGTGGAGGGAGGAATATGTTTTTGTTTTTCTTGGGTAAATACCTAAGAAGAGGAACTGCTGGGCATATAGTACATGTGTATAACTTTATAAGACACTGCAGAACTGTTTTCCAAAGTTGAATTCCTACCATCAGTGTCTGAGGGTTCCAGTTATTTCACAATCACACCAGGACTTGATATTGTCAGTCTTTTTCATTTGAACTGTTTTAGGGGGTATGTAGTGATATCTCACTGTGGTTTGACTTTACTCCCTTAATGACTGATGTTATACATCTTTTCATATTTCTTCAGTGACACGTGTCTGTTCTTTTTAACCATTTTTAATTGAGTTGCTTGTGTTCTTATAATTGAGTTGTAAGTACTCTTTATTCTGATTATAGCTCTCTTATCAGAAATAAGTTCTGCAAATATTTCTTCCAGTCTGTGCCTTGCTTTTTCATGTCTTAGTGTCTTACGAAAAACAGTAGTTAAAAATTTTGATGAAGTCTGATTTTTTTCTTTTAATTCATGCTTGTATGTTATTTATGTAATCTCTGTCTACTCCATGATTGCAAAGATAGTTTTTACATTTTCTTCAACAAATTTTATAGTTTTAGATCTTACATTTAGGTCTGTGGTTCAGTATGAATTTTTAAAGTATTATATAATAATAAAATTTATTATTGTCATTATTATTATGTTTTATGAAAAGTCCTTTAATATTTTTAAAAAATTACTATCTTATGGAATATAATCATGGAGTTGAGGGAATTTACTTCTGGAAATAATTTAATTTTTAATATATTGTGAGAGTTATGAGTCAGTTTTTTTTTTTTGTAGTGGGTATCTAATTCTAGCACCATTTGTTGAAGACACTAATGGTCATCATTGTTTAGTGATTTTTCAGAATACTAGTGCTGCACATATTTTGCTGAATTGATCTTTAACTACGTCATCATTTTGATGTTACTATAAATACTATTTTTAACTTTTTGGTTTCTAATTGTTCCTACTGGTAGCGTAGTGGTTACTAATTGGGCTGCTAATTAATATCAAGGTGTCAGCGGTTTGAAACTGCCAGAGGTTCCACAGGAAAAAGATGAGGCTTTCTGCTCCCATAAACATTTACAACCTCAGAAACCATATACAGGGTTGTTACGAGTCGAAACAAACTCCATAGCACATAACCAAAACCACCACCAATGTGTAGAAACCCTTTTTTTTTTTTCGCTTTTGGTCCTGTGATCTTGCTCAACTCATTTATTTATTGGTTATACAATTTGTTTTTGCATATTCCTTAGGATTTTCCACATAGAAGATACATAGTTTGTAAATAACAACAGTGGTGGTGGTTATGTGCCGTGGAATTGGTTCCGACTCATAGTGACCCTGTATAGGGTTTCTGAGGCTGTCGATCTTTACGGGAGCAGAAAGCTTCATCTTTCTCCTGCGAAACAGCTGGTAGTTTCTAACTGCTGACCCTGTGGTTCGCAGCTCGATTCGTAACTACGATTACGCTACCAGAGCTCCTGTAAATAACAATAGTTTTACCTGTTTCTTTTCCAACTTTAGCTTTCCCCATTTAATGTCCCCCTGGTACCTTTGTTGGAAATCAATTTGTTTTATGTGAGTATGTTTCTGGGCTGGGCTTTCTGTTTTGTTGCCTACCCTTACTCCAGTTAGCAGTTCGGTTTATTATAGCTTTGTTATTATTTTAAAATCATGTAGTATACATCTCCCAATTTTACTCTTTTTCACAGTTCTTTAAGCTATTGTAAGCCATTTTCACATAAGTTTTAGAATCAGCTTTCCAGTGGTGGTGGCGGTGGTGGTGGTGGTGGTGGTGGTGATTGGGTGACACTGAGTGGGTTCCCATTCTTAACGACCCGATATAGGGTTTCTGAGGCTATAAATCTTTAAGGGAGCAGAAAGTCCTATCTTTCTCCCCAGGAGCAACTGGTAGATTCCAACTATTGACCTTGGTTAGCAGCGCAGCTCTTAATCCACTACGCTACCATTCAGCTTTCCAATACCTACACACAAAAAATGGCCTGTTGGGGCTTTGACTGGGCTTGCCTTGAATCTGTAAATCAGTTTGGGGGATAAGCATCTTAATATTGAGTCTTTTAGTCTGTGAACATGTTATAACATCCCATTTGTTAATACTTTCATTTCTGTCATTGTTTTAAGATTTTTAAGAATACAAGCGTTACACATATTTAGCTAACTTGATCTTTAAGTATTTCATAGTTTTGATGTTACTGTAGATGCTATTTTAAATTTTTCAGTTTGGTGGCGCTGTGGGTTAATGCATCAGACTGCAAAGCCCTTTGAACCGCAAGGTTGGTGGTTCAAGCTCACCAGCTGCTCCTTGGAAACCCTATCCAGGGTAGCTAAGGGTCGGAACTGACTTGATGGCACTTAACAACAATTGATGGCACTTAACAACAACAACAACAATTGATTGTTGCTAATATATACAAACACTTTTTTTCATCCTGTAAATTAATTTATTTATTGGCTATACATTTTTTTTTTTTTTCATATTCCTTAGGATTTTCTACATAGAAAATGTTGTTTGGAAACACCAACAGTTTTACTTTTTTCCTTTCCAACCATATGCTCTCCCCAGCTCCACCTATTACCAGTGGCTAGGACGTCAAATAGAATGTTAAATATAAATGGTGAGGGATGGCAGTCTTAGGGGAAGGCTTTCAGTCTTTCACTACTAGGTAGAGTGGTGCTGTACATGTTTTACCTTTTATGAGATTAAGGAAGTTCTCTTCTATTTCTAGGTTACTGAGAATTTTTTTCATGAATAGGATTAAAAGTGAATTTTGTCAAATGCTTTTTTTGTATCTGTTGAGATGGCTTTTCTTGTTAGTTCTATTAAAATAATAAAATTTCAAAACATTTCATTCTGGTTGAACTGACTTTTATTACAGAGCTATTTGCTTTTTTAAAAAAAAAATCATTGTGAATTATGTGATGGTTTACATGGGAGATCATTAGCTTTGCATTCATCCTATTGTATATCATTTCATTGCCATGGTTACAATCCATGCATCATTAACTAACCAAAGGGTATACCCTGCAAGCCTGCCCCTCAGTAGTCAACACACAGTCCCTCTCCCTCTCTGGGTCTAGAGTCCCCAGCTGCTCCATCTCTCCACGTCATCGTCTCTGCCTCCATCTTTGGTGTCACTGCTTCTCTGGATAGGGTCTCATACTCTGCTCTTCTCCCTTGATGGTCCCAGGGAGCTCCACTCCTGGACTGCATAGTCAACCACTCCCCTCCTTTTGCTACAAAATGTCCACCTTTACATTTCCAACCCTCGCTGTCAGTCCTAATAACAATAATTCATCATTGTACTACAAGGAACCTATACCCATTGCCTTTCATTAGCCCCGCCCAGACAGATTGGATACTCAGTGTAGAGTCTACCGTCTTCCCTCTGGATCTAGGCTCCCTCTTGAAAGTTTGTAAGCCAGTCACTTCTTGCCTTTGTAGCGTTTCCCCCCTCCCCCCCCCTCATTTTGGGTAGCCAATGTCCAAGTTGCCCATCCCTGTCTACTCTGTGTATGGAGGGGGTGGGAATGATCGTTGCTGTAAAGATTTGTTTCCTCTAAATCCTCTTTTGAGCTACTGCATCCATAGGTGTAGGTCAAGTTCATCAAATTGTATCAGATTACTCTTTTTTTTCCCTTTTTTTCCTTCTTCTAATTGAGCTCTGATCATCCAGTCATTGAAGCCAGGTCAAGTGGGTATTATCTGCAAGTGTGGATGTTCTTGTGCATATGCCCTCTTTTCTTATCAGCTGGACACTTCATTCTCCATTCTAGTCCTCTGTGGTTATGTCACTGACTCTGAGCTCAAGAGTCCCCAGGTCTTGCCACATTGCTGGCCAACCAGGTCTCCACCCGGGTTCACAGGAGTCTATTAATGTTGTAGGGCTTAGCTCGCAGCTTCATTGCTGTTTTTCCCTCACTTCCCCTTACCAGTGATGAATGTGGTCACCAATCAGAGTGCATGTCTGCTCGTGTATTCCCACTGAGTCTTAGTCTTGGAAGGAGGTTTGCCTTGAGGGGACCTGACCACTTGCTTTGATGTCTCCTGGGTGAGCAATTTGCTTGTTCTTGTAGTAAGCAGTCGGACTGCCGTTACTGTTTTGTATTTTTCTAGTTGGTCCCTCTTTCAAGAAGTATCTTCTGTTCTTCTAGTTACTTCAGGCTGGTCTGCTTGTCCTTTCAAGTGGAAATGTCCCACCTCAGAATGTTCTAGATGTGGTTCAGCAGGAAGCCTCCTTCATTGGGCACTTTGTAGCCCCTTTTTAGGTATTCCAATCAGTTATAGGCAGAAGACAGACTTACAAGCTTTCTATGGTGATATTTCTGGCTATTCCTTCCTCTCCCCCTCAAGTGTCTATTTTATAATGATATGCCAGGGAAACTAAGATTCAAAAGACAGCCAAGCATCTTAACATTATTTCCCCCCTTTTGCCCATTCCAACCATGTGTCAGTCCCTGTATCCCAGAGCCCTGTTGTTCCAAGGTTGCTATTTACTTTTTAAAACTACGTTCTTGTGTAAGTTTGGTAAAAATAACTATATTGTTGTTAAGTGCCATCAAGTTGGTTTCGATTCGTAGCTACCATGTATAAGGTTTCTGAGGAGCGGATGGTGGACTTGAATGGCCGGCCTTGCACTTAGCAATCCAGTGCGTATCCTACAGCACTACATACATATTTTTAAAACATTTTACTTCTAAAATGAATGAACAATGTTTATCAGTTCTACAAATTTTTGGATTTTACAAGAACCAACCCATTGAGGAGGGTTGTGGTATATTTTTAGAATTCTTCTCATAAAAGGTAGGAATAGTGCAACCATGGAAAGTTTTAGCTGCTCCGGTATAAAATTTCAATTGCTGATGTGGGTTAAAATGTGATATATTTATACTCTCAAATTTTTGTGGAAAGTGCTTGATCATCAGACACCATCATCCTCCCCCAAGAAAAAAAGTCCTTTCTTTTAGAGAAACTAATGTTTAGAGCTCAGTAATAGCTCCAAGTGTGTGATAGGTTTTTGTAGACATCCAAGGAGGTCAGTGAGTCTTTGGACTTTCTGCTGGACTTTGATAGCTATTTAAACTTAAGTTCCTTTAAATTGAACAGATTTCTGATTTCCTATGAAGACTTTGGAAACTTAATGTTTCTAATGAAACCATATGTTTGGGGTCTTTTTATCCAGCAGATTTCCATCTTAGTTGTTCCCTTAGCACCTGCATTCAGGGAGGGGCATCACTGTGACTGGGCCCCATGAAGACATATCCCTAGGTCATTCTCTTGCCATTCTATCAGAAGCTTAGTAAGAAATCTGGGAGACCATGGCCCCATCTTCTGCCTACCTTGAACTTGGGCTCAACTGACTTCCCTTACAGCCTGTAGTAAGTCTTCCCTGGGCTATCTGGAGCTCTGGTTTTCATTTGTTTTTTAAAAGAACTGTCATTCCTTGCCAAACACACACACTCACACACACATACTAGTTAGTTAATATAGGTGTGGTTTTTTTTAGCCAGGTCTCAACTGATTCCCTTCTTTATACCTGTTCTCTTTCAACTTGAGGATGAGCCCCATGAGCTCATTTTAGGGTTGGGACGTTGTATGCTTGACTTTTTTGGGGCACATAGCTCTGTGCCTTGTTGTATTTCTCCCCTGACAAGTGACCTTTAAGTATAAGATTATTCCTATCACCTGCTGCTTTCTTGCCTACCCAGTCCCACTTCACTTCTCCTCTCCTGGTGCTGGAGCACCAATCGTAGTCCATGTAATCATCAGTAGATGCTATCTATTTCCTTTTTCTCAAGTCCCTTTATAAAAAACGGAATTCATACATCCTTTTGGAATATTTCTCCAGAGTTAAAAGATATATTCTATTTATAATTGTAAATATCTAAAGACCCACCTTTTCTCTGTATCTCCCTTTTGAACTCAGAAGCCAATGTCTCAAGCCAAAGTTGTAAAGATACCTGCAGAGGGGGACATTAGCTTCCCAAACTATTAGCTTCTATTTCCAGTCATCCCTTTTTTTTATCTCAGTTGGTTCTTTTCCAACAAGAGTGTCTTTCCCTAAGTAAAATTATGCTTGAAACACAGAAGTTAAAAACAAAAACAACAAAAAAAAAACCCCACAGAACTTGAAACCGTATTAATTTTGTTTACTTGGGAAATATGGGTCATCCTGGAAATGATGGATTCATAGTATTGGGGATCCCCCCCTTTTCCCTTTTCACACCCAGTCTAAATATTCTTCCACAACAAATTGGCTTGTTCTTTATGAGTAAAATGTTTTATTCCTATTAAAGAAAACCCTGTAACCTTCAAGCTCTAATTTTAACTCAGCTGGTTTTAAAAATATTTGTCCAAATCACAGTCACAACTTCAGAACTTTCTGCGAGGATAGGTCTAGCACAAAGTTTTAAAATCAAATTGTTCACTCTTCCAGTTTTGGTGGGGGCAGAGCAGAGTCAGGTTCTGTGGGGGAAGGGCTGAAAACTCAGAGAAGCTCCTCTCATGAAACAGCACCAGAGCTCTGGATTGAGCATAAGGTTCAGGGCGTCAGTTTCCCACAACCGCCAGTGGAAAAATCACAGTATAAAAGAAAATATCGTGATTTAGGAATCGGTCAAGGCACGGGACTCCCTCTGCGGCCATCCCGCCCAGGCAGCATTCAGAAGACGGGGGGGTTCCGGCCGGCCTTGCCCGTTGACTTGGGGTTAAAAGGGTTGCGTTGCCTTTTGCAAAGGGGGTTTTGGGGGGTTTTTCCCCTTTTTTCCTTCTCTTCCCTGTCACAACTTCTTTGCCCAGCCTGGACGCCTTCCAGCAGGTGGGTGCACACCCCCAAAAAAGTCCAGCGTTGAGACCACAGCTTTTCCACGGCACAGAGAGAAAGAGCCCCATCTGTCCAAGGGCAAATTCTTTGGCTACTGCTTTTGACTTCTGCCTGTGGGTCCCAGCCCTAAAGTTAACTTGTGTGGGACCCTTTATTCCTGTCTATCCAGCAAGAAACACGTGGTATGGCCTGACAGACAAACCATATGAACAATCTGTAAAACCCCGACATAAAAAGACACAATTGTTTCGAGAATTATGCTGTGCACATGCAGATACCTAACTGACATTCACAGACAAAAACATTAGACAATCTTTCTCCCATTTACTTCTCAATATCTGTCTGTGCACCTCTACGGTAGTGACTAGAGGAGGGGCCTGAGCGATTGGACACCCCCAACCACTACTGGAGACTTCTACAGTGCACACACACACTGCCTGTGTAGCAAGGTGACTGGCCAGTTGGCCACAGTTTTATTTTTGTTTCAAAATGGTGGTTTTTGTCTCTGCTTTTATATTGCTTCTGCTTTTGGTCCTTTTGATCACACATTTTTCCTAGAGGTGGGAGTTTTTTCTCCCTGTATTACCCAAGAAGAGTCAGAAATAGTGTCCATATAGCCAAGCTACAAGCATACCCCGTAGTATTTCACCATTGAAGCAAGAGCCAATAACAGCTGCTCAGTATTACATGCAAAAAGGAAAGCCTATCTCCTGATCATATCCACCAGGAGATACCCAGTAAGCTTAATAACACAGCAACAAACATCCATTTAAGCATTAATAACCCATATAACTATGGGAAATGATAACAAAAGATCTCAAAATATGTCCTAAAACAGAAAAGAGTAATTGAGACAAATGAGCTAGAGACAGACAAAGGCTTTCCAGAAGAGGAAGAGCAGGTTTTGGATTTGCCTGAGAAGGAATTCAGAATGATCCGGAAACAAATTCAAATGCTCCGAAAAGTGGTAGAAGAAAACAAGGAAGAAGTCAAGAAAGTACTACAAGAGTAATCAAAAAAGATCAATACAGCATTGGAAAAAATTCAAAACCTGTAAAAAGAGGTCCAGATGATTAATAATAAAATATCAGAAATGGACAATACACTGAAAGTGGAAAGGAGCAGAATTGAAGAGATGGAAGCCAGAACCAGTGATCTGGAAGACAAATCTCTCAATATTGCTAAGATAGAAGAGCAAGTAGAAAAAAGGATAAAAATAAATCTGAAGAGAGTCTAAGATTCATGCTCGATAACATGAAGAGGAACAACTTTAGAATTATTGGAATTCCGGAACAGGACTAATCAGAGAAGGCCACAGAGGAGGTAGTTGAAGAGCTTCTGGAAGAAAATTTCCCTAACATCTTGAAAGATGAGAAGATAAGCATTCAAAAAGCCACGGCACATAACAACAACAATCCACCTTACACCTCCTCTATCTCCCTGGCTTTTTAGCTCCCCTGAAGAATCTGTAATTATTCTTCCCAGTGAATTATGGTTTAGACTACCTTGCCTTTGCCTATATTGATGAATTTGAACTGTGGTGTTGGTGAAGAATATTGAACATACCATGAAGTGACAGAATAATGAATCAATCTGTCTTGGAAGTAGTACAACCAGAATGCTTCTTAGAAGTGAGGCTGGTGAGCCTTCATCTCTTGTTCTTTGGTCAGTTTCAGAAGGAACCAGTCCCTGCAGGACATCATGCTTAGTAAAGTAGAAAGTCAGGGAAAAAGAGGAAGACTCTCAATGAGATGGACTGACACAGTGTCTGCAACAGGGGGTTCAAACATAACAACAGATGTGAGGATGACGCAGGGCCAACCAATTTTTCCATCTGGTGTACATAGGGTTGATATGAGCCAGAACAGACTCAACAGCACTTAGCAACAGTAATTAGACTCTACTTTTCAGAGGTTGGGGAATAGTCTTAAGATTCTATTCTTATGACTATTCCAGAGAACACCTCACTTAAGTGTTCTAACCTCTCCAGTCTCCACCCAGTCCTCAGACAGACTTCCCCATTTGCCTTCCCAGCACTCCGAAGCCCTCACAGTGTGGTTGTGTGTCTGTTTTAATGTCACTTCTGAAGTTAGTTGTCGCAATTTAGTGGAAGGAGAATGTGTGTTCATTCACAGTAGAGTCTGATGGCGTTCCTTGCTTATTGGCAGGGAAAATAGAATCTTATTAGAAATGAGGGGACTACATGTGTCTGGATTGTTATTGTTATGTGCCGTGGAGTCGGTTCTGACTCATAGAGTAAATCTTAACATAGTTTTCTCTGACCCATTTTCTGCTGACACTGTTTTTTGCCAGAACCTGAAAGCTTATTTGCTAGACCATAGCCCTTGTATACTTTGGATTTAGTCCAGAAGACTTTACATTAACCGTCAGTGAGTTTCTGATTAAGGAAATGTTTGTAAGCATTGGATTCATATCTGTGTCAACAAGATTGCATCTTTTTCTAAGAAAAAGAGAGGTAGCTCAGGGGTCCCTGGAAGTTTCTCTGCTGCCAGCTCTCCAGCATTCTCGGAACCCACAGGAGCCCTCACTGGGATTTTGTTATAAAACTCTCCTTAGAGGTGCTATAGGATAAGTACTCAACAGCAAAGTTGGTTGCAACTGCACGGTCGACAGTTCAAACTTACCAGCGGCTCCTTGGAAACCCTATACAAGGTCACTAGGAGTCAGAATGACAACAAAAACAACAATAACAACAACAGATTAACAACATGAAATCTTGGAAAGTATGATGAAATATTTTTTGTCACTGACTTCTCATAAAATCAAGTTCATTAGGATATAATTTATATCTAATTTAAAATTTTATAAAAAGAAAGAGGGAGACCCCAATGAGATGGACCAGCACAGTAGCAGCAGCAGTGGGCTTAAGCATAGCAGCAATTGTAAGGATGGCCCAGGACTGGGCAGTGTTTCATTCTGTTGTACATAGGGTCATGATGGGTCTATGGCACCTAAAACAAAATGTACACATTGTAGTTAATGAATTGTTGTTGTTACGTGTCATAAAGTTGGTCCCAATTCATAGCGACGCTGTATAGGGTTTCCAAGGAACAGCTAGTGAGTTTGAAATGCAGATCTTGAGGTTCCAGGCTCATCCTGCAGTGCCAAACCATGACTCTAATGAATGTTGTTGTTGCTGTTAAGTGCCGTTGAGTCGGTTCCGACTCATAGCGATCCTAGACAGGGTTTCCGAGGCTGTAAATCTTTACGGGAGCAGAAAGCCTTATCTTTCTCCCGCGGAGCAGCTGGTAGTTTCGAACTTCTGACCTTGTGGTTCACAGCCCAATTCATAACCACTATGCTACCAGAGCTCCTAGAACTCTATAAATTACACTCACAATCATGACATAGAACATTTCTCTCATTCCAGAAACTTCTTTCATGTCCACCCATCTACCACTTATCTGCTGCTGTCTGTCAGAGTTTTGCATTTGCTAACAATGGACATAAGTGAAATTGTGTAGAATATGCTCTTTTGCATCTTGACTGTTTTTACTACTCAGTGGCACCTAACAACAACAACGTTTTTTAGCCCCTCCATGTTTTTGTATGTAACAGCAGTTTTTGTTATTGTTGACTAGCAAACATTTTATGGATGTACCACAATTTGCTTATCCATTCATCTGTTGATGGATATCTGGGTTATTTCCAGGTTGGAGCAATTATGAATAATGCTTCTATGAACATTTTAATACAAGTTTTATGTGGGTATACGATTTAATTTCTCTTGGATAAATAGGAAGTGGAGTTGCTAGGTTGGATGGGAATGAATATTTAACTTCTGTAATGGCCTGCTGTAATGTTTTTCAAAGTGATTTTTCCATTTTGCATTCCCACCAGCTCTGTTTAACATTTCAAGTCGCTTATGTCCTCACTAACACTTGATATTGTTAGTCTTTATAATTTTAGCATTCTATTGTCGTATCAAGATTGGAGGAGGACTCATTAACAGCTTGCAGTATGCAGATGACACACCATGCTTGCTGAAAATGAAGAGAAGAGGACTTGAAGCACTTACTGATGAAGATCTAAGACAACAACTTTTGGTATGGATTACACCTCACCATAAAGAAAACAAAAATCCTCTCAACTGAACCAATAAGCAGTATCATAATAAGTGGAGAAAATATTGACATTACCAAGGATTTCATTTTACTTGGCTCCACAACCAATGCAATGCACAAGGAGGCAGCAGTCAAGAAATCAAATGACATATTGCAGGGGGCGAATCTTCCATTAAAGACCTTTTTAAAGTGTTAAATAGCGAAGATATCACTTTGAGGGCTGAGGTGTACTTGACACAAGCCATGGTCTTTTCAGTTTCCTCATATGCATCTGAAAGTTGGAAATTAATATTGAAGACGAGAAGAATTTGAATTATGGTGTTGTTGGTGGTGAAGAATATTCAGTATACCATGCACTGCCAGAAGAGTGGACAAATCTTTCATGGAGGAAGTACAGCCAAGAATGCTCCTTAGAAGCGAGGATGGCAAGACTATGTCTAATGTACTTTGGACATGTTATCAGGATGGACCAGTCCTTGGAGATGGACATCATGCTTAGTAAAGAAGAGGATCAGGGAAGAAGAAGAAGACCCTCATTGGGCTGGATTGCCACAGTGGCAACAACAATGGGCTCAAACATAGCAGTGCTTGTGAGGATGGCACAGAACTGGGCAGTGTTTCATTCAGTTGTACATGGAGCTGCTAGGAGTCAGAACTGACTCGATGGCACCTAATAACAAAAAGAAGGGTCTGTGTGGTGGTGTGTCTTTGTAGGTTAATATGCACTTCCTAAATGGCTAATGAAGCACATATTCATGTTTATTGACTAGTAATGTATTTTGTAAACTGTTCAAATTATTTGCCCATTTTTATTGGGTGGTTGGTATTGCTAAGTGCCTTCAAGTCAGGTCCAACTCATAATGACTCCATATAGGGTTTCTGAGGAGTGGCTGATGAGTTTAAATCACTGACCTTGTGGTTAGCAGTCTAGTGCTTATACTACAGTGCCATACCAGAACTCATTTATTGAGGTACTTGTTATTACATAAGATTTCTTTGTATGTTTTTAATATTAGCCCTTAATTTTTTATATATGTTGGTAATACCTTCTTGTAACCTATGAATTGCCTTTTCATTTTTTAAAGAGTGTTATTTGAAGAATTAAAAAATTTAATTTTGAAGTCCAGTTTATCAACTTTTTATTTCATGCTTTCTGTGGGCTATTTAAGAAATCTTTGCCTATTCTAAGATTGTGAAGATTTTCTGTTTTCTTATAGACTATTTTGTGTGTGTGTGTGTGTGTGTGTGTAAAGGTTTTTATGGGTGGGGGGGGAGACACACACAGTGGACAGGGACCTGCGCAGTCCTTCTTGGCAGCCACTTTCCTCATGGCAGCCAGGATGTTGCTGAGCTCTTCTCACTTCCTCTTGGCACTGGATGTGTGTTCCCACCCTTTTCTTGATGAACTTGAGCGCCTGCTTGTCCTTGGACACCTTGAGCAGCCCCATGGCCCGGCGCTCATAAGGTGCAAAGCCACACACCTTCCGGATCATGTCCCGCACGAACTTGGTGTACTTGGTGAGGCGCCCACAGCGGCTGTGCCTCGGCTTGCTCACGTTCTTGGTTACTTTGTGGCCCTTGTTGAGGCCAACTGCCCTAGGGTATAGCACACAGCCATGGCTGCTTTTCTTCAATGGCTGCTGCAGCGGCAAGGCTCTTATAGACATTTTATAGTTTTAGTTTTAACATTTTGGTCACTGTGTATTAATTTTTGTGTATGGCATAAGGAAAGAAAAGCAGTTCATTTTTTGTCATACTGATATTTAATTGAAATTGTTGGGGAAACCAATCCAACTGTCCTTTTTCTATTGAATTACTTTGGTGTCTTTTTGAGTACTAGTTGACCTTCTATGTGTGGGTCTGGATTCTCTCTTGCTTTCTGTTCATCTGTGCTTTTTAAAATTTTATTTGAATTTCATATATTAGAATTCTAATTTAAATGTATTTTTTCCAGTTCTTTGTTTTTTAAAGCCATGCCCTTCTCTGTATCTTGCATGGTACATACTTTTCCTTTCATTTTTGTTGCAGAATGTTTACATAGACCCCATATTATGTTTTTCTTACTTTTTTTTCCCTTTCCCCTCTTTCTTCCCTTCTTCTTCACCCGTCTCCTCCTTTTTACAAAAAATTTTACTCATCTTTATGCTTGGAGAAGTCTCCTCTATAGAAACCTGTGGAAAGAAGGACTAATTTGCAATAACCTTACTGCCCTTGGATGCTGATAGATTTTTCTTTTCAAATATAAATTGGAGACCTGGCTGACATAAATTTACGTTTCGTTCATTGTCCCAGAAGCCTGAGAAAAGCGGCTTGGGAACCTGACTTAGCAAGGCTCGTTGGTCTCTGTCTAGTTTCTTCTACAAAGAACCAGAATTTCCCTTACAATACCGGTTGTAACTGTAGTTATTCACCACCTTCTGTCCTAACTTCCCACTATTTCTTGGAGAAATTCCTTTCATTTCTCTGATCCCTGCTTGACATACTGCAGGACCCACCCTGGGACTGTTGTCTCCATGATTTAATTGGTAATGGTGACAGAGATTCCAGTGGGAGGGTTTCTCATTTTGTCCTCTGTCCACCTTTTCCCAAGCTCGTGCCCTTCTGAACTTGCCGGTGTTATTGGTGTTTTTGCCAGCATCTCCTCTGCTTTCTCTCTGAGCCACAGCCCTCTTTTCTCAGGAAGGCAGACGTTAGCTCTCAGCACCTTTCTTCCATCAGATCTAATCTTTACCATGTCTTACAGAAATTCTCCAAGGTTTTCATCATACTCTCGGCTCTTGGCTCCTGCCTAGTAGTTCTCTCCTAATTTAGATTTGGTTTGGTATTTTAATTGGGTTGAGCTCAGGGTGTGAATTGCATGCCTCTGTCCATGATAATCATTTTACCTGGAAATCAAAAACCTTTATAGTATTTTTATGAATCCTCCCCCTTCCCCTTTTAGCTAAAACCTCTGCAGTGGTCTCCAAAATATGTACCCTTTCTCACCTAAGGATAACAAACAGTTAAAATTTTGCCACTTTCTCTGAGGTTTGATTATTAGTGGTATACCCGATTAAAGCTATGTTTCAGCAATTAAGCAATCTGCTATCAGTGGGCTAGAATATCTAAACATAAATCAAGAGCTTTTATGGAGATGATGTAAGTAATTCACTTACTGAAGTGGATCAGCCAAATGAGGCACCCAAATGGGGGAGCTAAAATGGTGATCTTTGACCTAAGCCTGAGCTACTTTTTATACTAAGTGTTTTGTGCGAAGTAAAAGTATATATCTAGCTTTACTGATATGGTAATGCCTCTGAGAGGGAATTTAAGGGCTTATCTGGCCAGCTTTGCTTTTGAAAACTATAATTATGCTTTTGTTCTGTTGTATTTACGTTGTAGCCTTTAGAGTTATTTCTTGTCCTTCTTCCTTTAGCGATTAATTCCTGACAGTAGTTTCTTAAAGAGCTTCTGTGTTATACTTAGCAGAAAATCTTAAGCACATGAAGCCAGTGATATTGACCATCTCAGTTCTTTTTCTTCTCATCTTTTCTTTTTCCTCTTAAGTTATAACTTTGGAATTATGCACTTGAAAGAGTTTTAGTTCTTAAAAGGAGAAAAATTTCGACAATTGTAACTCAAACCTTCTTCTTCCTCTTTTTTTAATCTGCTAATATCTTGGAGTCAGGCATATTTGCCAGATTTTATAGACTGTGTCTTTATTCCCAGAACTCCCATTTAGCTGATTAAGATTTATAGTTAAAAATATGCTTCTTTGGGAGTAAATTCTAGTGAATTCCTATTAGGTATGTTGGAGGTTTCTATCAATGTGTTTTACAAAGATTTACAACCTCAGAAATCATACAGGGGCACTATGAATTGGAACGGACTCAGTGGCACTTAACAACAACAACAGTTACTCGTGATATTTGTATCATTAATGTCATAATTCTAAAAGAAAATTTTATAAACACCACAGACTTAAAAATATTTTGTAGGGCAAATCTTCAAAATTAAGTTTCTTTATTTACTTCTCTCTCTCTTTTTGACACTAACGAAGTAATTCTTGATTTAATTTAAATCCTTATTTGCCCTCTTATCAAGTTACATAGAAAGAGAGGTTTAGTCAGAGCAAATTGCCAGGTTTCTCTTTTGATTCCTTTTCTTATTAAGAGCTATAGAATTTAGTAATTTGCCTTTGAGTTAAGTCTGACTCACAGCAGCCTCATGTTGTTGTTGTGAAGTGCTGTTGAGTGTATTCCAAGGCTATATGTAATCTTTACCAGAGCACAAAGCCTCCATCTCTCTCCTGCAGGGTGACTGGTGAATTCTAATTGCTGACCTTTTGGTTAGTATCCTTATGTTGGTGGTGGTAAGAAAAGGTAAGCCACCAGGTTTGCGAGGGCAGAGTAAAACTGTGCCCTAGGGTTTCTTAGGCCCTTATCTGTTATAGGAGCAGACTGGCAGGGTTTTTCTACTGCAGGCTGCCTGGTGTGTTCATGCTGCTGACCTTTTGGGTAGTAGCCAAGTGCTAAACCAATATGCCACCAGGGTTCCTTATAGAACTTAGGCCTTTATGACAATCTTTGACCTAGTATGGCACTTGTAGGATAAGCACTCACCTACAAGGTTGGTTTGAATTGGAAGGTCGGTGGTTCAAACTCACCAGCTTATCAGCACCTATGAGTTGGGACCGACTCAATGGCAATTAACAACAACAAATTCAAAACTTCCCTAATTTTAATGAGATTAGCTTTAATGTTGTTGTGCTGTCGAGTCGGTTCCAACCCACAGTGACCCCGTGTAGGGTTTCCGAGAAGTGACTGGAGAGTTTGAACCATCGACCTTGTGGTTCAAACTGACCTTGTGGTCCTGCGCTTATCCAACAGCGCCACACCAGGACTCCAGCTTTAATGAAGTTCTTTAAAAATTGTGAAGTTTTTATTCTCAAAAGTGATCATATTTTAGGTCACTGATCATTAATGAAAGGGAAATGAACAGATTTTACTTGACTATTAACACTTAAGGAGCACTGGTAGCATAGTGGTAATGCATTGGACTGCTGTTCGAATCTACCAGTCACTCCTTGGGGGAAAGGTGAGGGTTCTGACTCCTGTTAAGATTTACAGCCTCTGAAACCCTACACAGGGTCATTGTGAGTTGGAACTCTACGGCACACCACACCACCATTAACACTTACACTCTTTTTAAACCTTTAAACTGACTTAATAATGTGTTGTTGCTGTCAGGCGCTGTTGGTTGGTTCCAATACATAGTGACTCTGTGTACGACAAAAGGAAATACTACGCCATCCTCAGAATTGTGGCTGTGTTGCAGCCACTGTACCCATCTTGTTGTTGTTGTTGTTAGCTGCCATTGAGTTGGTACTGACTCATAGTGACCCTATGCACAACAAAACGAAACACTGCCGGGTCCTGGGCCAGCTTCACAATTGTTGCCACACTTGAGCCCATTGATGCTGCTACTTGGCCCATCCATCTCGCTGGGGGCCTTCCTTTTATTCTCTGACCTTCCACCCTACCAAACATGATATCCTTCTCCAGCGACTGGTCCCTTCTGACACTATGTTTGAAGTATGAGAGACGAAGTTTGGCC
>NW_006408610.1:4949115-4960524 GCF_000296735.1 Chrysochloris asiatica | reverse complement strand
GATATATTCAAGGTCACATTTTGGCTTTCGTGAACTTGTTTTAGTTTTCTTCAGCTTCAGTTTGAATTTGCATATGAGCAATTGATGGTCTGTTCCACAATTTGCCCTGGCCTTGTTTTGGCGGATGATATAGAGCTTTTCCATCATCTCTTTCCACAGATATAGTCAATTTGATTTCTGTGTGTTCCATCTGGTAAAGTCCATGTGTAGGTCTTCTTCTTTTTTTTTTTTTTTTTTGATGACCCTCTACTTTACTAAGAAAGATATGCTTCTCCAGGGACTGGTCCCTCTTGATAACATATCCAAAGTATTTGAGACATAGTTTTGCTATCCTCACTTCTAAAGAGCAAATGGCTGTACTTCTTCCAAGACAGATTTGTTCATTCTTCTGAGTCCATAGTATATTTAGTATTCTTTACCAACACCATAATTTGAATGCATCAATTCTTCTTCAGTCTTCCTCCTTCATTGTCCAGCTTTCACATGCATATTATGTTATGTTATATTAAGTGCTATTGAGTCAGTTCTGACCCATAATGACCCTGTATTGGGTTTCCAAGGAGAAATTGGTGAGCTTGAACCACCAACCTGTGGTTCAAACCTACTTTGCAGTCTAGCACAGTAACCCACAGTGCCACACCGGGACTCCTTCACATGCTTATGAGGTGATTAAAAATACCATGGCTTGAATCAGGTGTACCTTAGTTCTCAAACTGACATCTTTGCTCTTGAACACTTTACTTGGGAATGCTTAGTCCTTCTATGGAACTTGTAGAAACAAAATTTACACACTTGTCAAAGAAAATTCAAGTGCTACCAAGGAGCTCTGGTACTGTAGTAGTTATTAGTTGGGCTGCCAATGTCAAGGTCAGCAGTTTGAAACTACCAGCGGTTCCGTGGGTGAAAGATGAGGTGTTCTGCTCCTGTGAAGATTTACAGCCTCAGAAACCCTGTGCAGGGTTACTATGAGTCGGAACCGACTCCACCGTACTTCCCAACAACAACCATGCTGTAGTTTCAGTTACAGCCATTAACAATATTATCACTCTTAAAAAAAAATATTGACATAATTTGACTTACAGAAAACATAACAAAGAATAGTACAGGAAAGTGTCTGTATACTCTTTACCCAACTTGCCCAAATATTAACATTTACGTATCACAGTAGGTAAGAGCAGATGTTAAAGAGGTTGGTGGCTCCCACTTGCCTCGGGCACCTTGGAAGAAAAGCCCTTGTGATCATTGCAGCTGTTGTTGGTAGGCACTCTCAAGTCAATTCTGATTCTAAGTGATCCCATAGAATAGCGGTCTAACTACTTTGTAGATCTCCAGGTCATTTCTCCCTTTGGAGCCACTGAGTGGGTTTGAACCACCTTCCATTTACCAACTGAGCACTTAACCATTGTGCATTCAGGGCTGTTTCCCATAAAGACTAGGGAACACTATGTTGTTGTTGTTGTTAAGTGCTGTAGAGTCATTTCTGACTCATATCTACTCTGTATAGGGCTTCTGGAGCAGCTGGTGAGGCTTGAACTGCTGACCTTGTGGTTCAGACTGACCTTACTGTGCAGCGCATTAACCCACAGCTCCACACCAGGATAGGGCACTTCTGTTTTGTCATATAGGGCTCCTATGAGTCAGAATCGACTCCATGGCACTCAACAACAATGTTACATTGAGCAAAACCAGGAAATTAGCATTGACACAACTGTTACTTAATCAACAGACGTTATTCAAATTTTGCCACTTGTCCCAGTCCCCTTTTTCTTGTCCAAGATCTAATCTAGGATTCTGCATTGCATGTTCATGTCTCCTTCAGTCTGGGACAGTTCCTTGGTCTTTCTTTATCTTTCATGACCTTGCCACACTATTATTTTATAAAAAGTCTCCCAGTTTATTGTCTCAGGAGATACATATCTTATTTCTGATTATGTTAACCTTGATCATTTGGTTGTCTGTCAAGTTTCTCCACTGTAATTTTTCTCCTTGCAATTAATAAGTACGTCGTTGGGAGACACTTTGAAATTATGTTATTTCTCAAAATACTCTCTGGTCCATTAATTTTAGCATTCATTAATGATTCCTGCCTTCAACAGTTATTATTCTAGTGTGTGCCAAATGGCGATTTTCCATTTTTATCATTCCTTCGGTAATTATTTATAGAAATTCTACTTTAAGAAAGGGCTACCCCTTTTCTTTCATTTATTTACTCATTCATTAGACTATGCCAGTATGGACTCATGGATATTTACTTAATTTCCCTAGTGGATCACCCAGTACTAGTATTATTGATTTTGTCACTAGCACCATGATATCAATTCTGATATCTGGATCACATTATCAGTTACATAACAATTCTGATATCAATTCTGACTTCCCATGTTTCTTGAAACTTGTCTCTATGCAATTATTCAACACTTTTCTCCCTCAGTGCCTTCAGTTGTTGTTGTTATTGTGTGCCATTGAGTCGGTTCCGATTCATAGCACTCTGTATAGGGTTTTAAAGGTGTGACTGGTGAGTTTGAACCTCTGACCTTGCTGATCAAATGGACTTTGAGGTCGAGTGCTTATCCGATGGTGCCATACCAGTAAATGGTTTATTAAAAAGAAAGGGAGTAATAATACCTGCTCTGCTCCATCTAGAACAGATTGGTTTTAGACTAGGAAAGGTGATACAGTGTTGTTGCTTTGCTGTTAGATACCTAGCCATATCAGTTGCCATTAAGTTGGCTCTGATTCATGCTGACCGCAGGTGTTTCAGAGCAGAGCTGCTCTCCATGGGGTTTTCATGGCTGTGCTCTTTTGGAAACAGACTGTCAGGCCTTTTTTTCAAGGCACTTCTTGGTAGGTTTTACTGCAGGCCTTTCAGTTAGCAGCCCAGTATTTTATGTTTGAATCACCCAAGGACTCCTAAATGCTTATGTTGTTATTGTTAGGTGCCATTGAGGCGATTTGTGACTCAGAGAAACCCCAGGTGTCAAAGTAGAACGGCACCAGAAGGCTTTTAGACTTGAATCTTTACAGGAACAGATCACCAGGTCTTTCTGCCATGGAGCCACTGGGTGAGTTCTGACAGCCAGCCTTTTGGTTAGCAACTGGATGCTTAACTGTTCCATCAGTGTAACAACACTGTGAAATGCCATTGAATTGGTTCTGACTCATAGTGACCTGTACAGGGTTTCCAAGGCGCTGGTGGGTTTGAACCGATGACCTTGAGATTAACAGGACTCTTTTGCATCAATTGTTGTTAAAAGTGCTGTCAAGTTGGTTCCGACTCATAGTGACCCTGTATAGGGTTTCTAAGGAGCAACTGGTGAGTTTGAACCACTACACTAGTCTTGTTTGTGGTCCACAGTTTATCATACAGCACCACACCAGGACTCCTTAAATACCTGTAATCCCACTGCCATTGAGTCAGGTCCCACTCATAGCAACTCTATAGGACAGAGTAGAACTGTGCCATAGGGTTTCCAAGATTGTAAATCTTCCCAGGAACAGACAGCTTCATTCTCCATGGAGATTGGTGGGTTTGAACCACTGATCTTGCCCAGTGTTTAGCCCATAGCACCACCAGGGCTTCTTTCAGATGTCTGTGTTGTGTGGTTATTGTGTGCCATAAAGTTGGTTCCAACTGGCAGTGATCCTATATAGGATTTCCAAGAGGGACTGGTAGGTTTGAACTGTAGACCTTATGGTTAGCAGTCCAGTGCTTACCCTATAGCACCACACCACAGCTCTCAAATGTCTACTGTTGCTGTTGTTAAGTGCTGTCGAATTGGTTCCAACTCAGTGACCCTGGATAGGGTTTCTGAGAAGCAACTGATGGATATAAATTAGGTACACAGAAAACAGAGACATTTTTTCAAGAGCAGATTTGGGAGTTCATTCTTTTAGACCTTCCACTTATTTCTGAAGGAAGGACCAAGAATGGAGAGGAGAAAAACAGCTGAATGGGAATCAAAGGCAGAGAGAAGCCATTCGGCTGTGTATGAGTAGCGTTCGCTGACCACCTAGTATCTAATGCAGTAGTGAATGGATTGCTTTGACTATTGTGTTCAATCTCCCTTGTTTTGTGTAATAAAACATGTCGCCAGATATTGAAATATGGCTTCTAAACAACAACGTGAACATAATTTTTTTCCTTGCATCTTAAACTGTTGCTTGGTTTGGAAATGTTATCTCTGGTATACTTTGTTAAGGATGTGTGAAGCACACAAAACCATAAGGTGTTGTGAATGTTATTACTCTTGGATTATTTTCCAATTTGCTGTGTGAGTCTCTTTTAGATACCTATGACAATGCTGTATTCAGAAGCCCTTGCTGTGACTTTCTCCCATTGAGTCTCTAAATCAATACCTATTTCCACTGCTAGAGGTAATTTATTCCTCCAGCTTGTTTGCTCTAGGTATTTGGAGGATCTACTAAATGCTAAAAGGAGCTTTTTGGTAGTGTTGTGGTTATGAGTTGGGCTGCTAACCTCTAGGTCAGCAGTTTGAAACTACCAGCTGTTCCACAGGAGAAAGATGAATGAGGCTTTCTGCTACCGTAAAGATTTACAGCCTCGGAAACCCTATGCAGGGTCACTATGAGTCCGACCTGACTCCAAGGCACACCACTACCACTGAATGCTAAATTTGTTATTTAACTTTTTTCCCCTTTTTGTCTTTTGGTATGAAGATTTTATTTCTCCCTATCACACAACAATCAGGCAGAAAATAGTAGACTAAGCTGCTAAGTAGGTCGACCTGCCTGAGCACCGTGAGGTGGCAAATTCTAATGAGATTTCTTGACTTCAGCAGTTACCAGAGATGGGAACAGAGTCGAAATAGCAGTATTTGAACTTCAGCTATTCAAGGAAGAACAAATGAGTTTCTGCTTTCTTCAACATTTGTAACTGAGGAAATAGAAGATTTGTTTTTATTTTTTTTCTGTTTTATTTTAAGGAATATGGCCAAACAAAGACATGAAACCAGAATGAAATAAAGGGCAGATCACACTATATGATTATTTTCATGAATTTAGGTCATTTCAGTTATGCTGTTCTCTAATGCACTGTACTAAAGATGAGAACTAACAGAAGATTAGAAATAGACTCACCTCCTTGTTGTATATGTTGATAAAAGCTAAAAACGAGGTATTAAAGCTATCAAAGGATCGGTTTCATGCCAGTTATTTGGGGGAATGAATGCTTTTTAAAATCTACCAAGACATCAAAATCAACTATGGACTTTATACTTTGGCTTTGGGTTTTAGCTTGAATTTTCATCTTTTTGTTGCCTTTTGGTAGTTAACTTGTTTGCAGAATGGTGCTCAGTGGAACTCTCCCCCTGGACATCACCTTTCTAACCAGGCCGATTACACACCCGGAACTCTCAAGGTGACAGCAGTAAGAGCAATTGGGCTCTCATGACATGCCTTCTGACTCAATTGCTCGGAACTGAAACCAATTAGAGGATGGAAAATATTGAGAAACATTTTTAATTTCTACAGGGCCATGTGGAAAAGGTTTTAAATAGCAAAATTAAATATTTATTCACCAAAGTCAGTTTGACCATTTGCTACCTAGTATAGTCCTTGATGCGAAATCTTTTCGCTTAGATGACAAAGAACAAAACAGTAATTTTTAATAAAGGATATTTAAAAAAAACAATTTCACACTCGAATTCCCTTCATCATTATTAGCATTACCTTCATTTAGGCTACCATTTTCTCTTGCCTGCTGTCAAGTCAGTACCAATAATACATGTTGTTGTTGTCAGGTGCCATTGAGTCGGAACAGACTCATAGCGACCCCATGCTAAGAGTCCGATGTAAAGGGAAGAACACGGTCTGATACATAGCGACCCGGTATTAGGTTTCCTAGGAGCAGCTGGTGAGCTTGAACCTCCAACTTTGTGGTTCAAACCGACTTTGCAGTCCAGCGCATTAACCTACAGCACCACAAGAGCTTGTTCCCTAAAGAAGCCAGAATTTTTTTTTTTTTAAGTCCGTATATAAAAATTGAGCAGGAGAAAGATGAGGCTTTCTGCTCCCACAAAAATGTACAGGAAACCCCCACAACAAACAGCACTTAACAGCAACAACAATAAAAGCTCATTCATCGCAAAGGTGATGGAAGTGAGATTAGTGGTTACTTTTGGCAACAAATAAGATGAGAATGTTACTGCCTGGGAGAGGTCATGCATGAGAGAACCTTCTGGGACTCTGGAAATGGGCTAACTTGGTCTAATGATGATTATATATATAGCTGTATCTAGAAAGAGAGATATATGTGTGTGATGTTCATGCTGTTGAGTTGATGCTGACTCATAGAAACCCAGGTGAGAGAGTAGAACTGCCCATAGAGTTTTCTAGGTTCTAATCTTACAGTGTGTGTGTGTGTGTGTGTGTGTGTGTGTGTGTGTGTGTGTGTCTGTCTGTCTGTCTGTCTGTAGAACCATAGCCAGTTACTGTTGAGCTGGTTGTTACCACTCATGGCGACTCTGTGTGTGTCAGAGTAGAACTGTGTTCCCCAGAGTTTCCAGTGACTGATCTTTCTGAAGTAGATACCCAGGCCTGTCTTTTGAGGTGTGTCTGAGTGGGCTCAAGCGTCTGACCTTTTGAGCACAGTAGCCATTTGTACCACCCAGGGTGTACCTGGTTGTAGGCTTAAGATTTGTTCACTTTGCTATATAAATATGTATGTTCCACTCAATCAAAAAGTTTTTAATGCATTGCTGTCTTCAATTCTTTCTTTTCTTGCTGGTACCGTCATATTCTTAATTACCAGAATTGAAACACTGAGAGTTGCTTCAGACTTCATTTGCCTCTCTGATCTCTGATGAACCCATCTTATAATTTGCATTTGAACCCTTTCCTTCTTGCTTATCCCCAGAGCCTCTGCCCCTGTCAGTCATGTGTCCTTCCCTCCTTTCCCAAATATGTGTCTGTTTGACTGGGCCATGATTCTCAGTGGTTTGGCAGTTATGTAATGATGTTATCATCCCTCGTGATGTAATCTGATGTGACCAGCCTCGTATGTAAGGGGATTAGGGTGGGATGTAGCACCCTTACTCAAATCACACCCTGATCTGATGTAAAGGGAGTTTCCCTGGGATGTTCCCTATATTACCTTTTATCTTTGGACCCGAGGTCCCTGCACTGAGAACCTCCTAAGTCCAGGAGAATATTGATACCAAGACGCAGGGAAATCTCTAAGGAATGTTGGGTCCACAGATGTTAAATGGAGACAAGGACCTTTTTCCTAACTGTGAGCCAGCTGACAGAGAAAGAACCCTGGAACTGACTCCCTAAATTTGGGCATCTAGCCTCTTAAGTTGTGAGAAAATAAATTTCTGTGTGTTAAGCATTGTTATAGCAGCTCTAGATAACCAAGACAGAGCCCGTAGCTTCCAGATGGGCCCATTCTGTATCAGACAAACTCCCTGCTCAGATCTGTTGAAGGAAGGACTCACTAGTTTGCTACCCATTCACAGCGATTGTGGTGAGATTTGCCCCAAAAGAGGAGGAGAGGCAATGTATAATCAATGACATCTCTATTGAATGCATGCTATGTGAGAATTTAAGGTGTGCCTAGTAAGCCATTTTCAATATCTAGATGAAAGTATTTGGGCAAATGAGGTATGACATTTGGGAAAAAAACCAAATGACCACTTTTATTGTGGTACGTCCATGAGGTTTAATATTCAGCCTATTTGAGTAAATGTTTATGGAAGTTTAATAGTGACGTGTGGAAGTGCATAGTAGAATGTAAGACAGACGTATTCCTGTCTTAAATATGTGTGTATGTATATACATAGCTGGAGTCCTGGTGTGGTGCTGTGGGTTAATGTGCCAGACTGCAAAGACGTTTGAACTGCAAGGTCTGCTCCTCGGAAACCCTTGAGAGGGTCACTATGGGTCAGAATCTACTCGACAACATAAACGTATACATATCTATTCCTGGTGTGGTGCTGCAAGGTCGGCTTGAACTGCAAGGTGGTGGATCAAATCCACCAGCCACTCCTTGAAAACCCTAGACAGGGTCTCTATGAGTTGTAACTGACTCGAAGGCACTAATAACAACACACACCTATTTTATACAAGGATTCCTTTTCATTTTTCTTTTGTTGGAGGAATGGTAGTAGAAGTAAAAATTCATAGGGTGGTCCAAAATGGCAGTGGGAGTTGATTATGTGGGTCTCTGCCAGTTCTATTATTGAGAAAGGGCAGAACTGAGTCACTTGTAAGCAAACTACTTTCATGTATCATTCTTCAGAATAAATGTTTCATCAGGTAATTGGTGAGCAGGTGCAAAGATACAGTGCATGATGGGAGCAGCACATACCCAAATATATGCAGGTCGTGTGTAGAGTTTATTTTCTTGTGAAATGGCTCTTATTAAGATCATGTTTTTCTGTAAATATGCTCAGGATTTAAGAGAGTTCTGTTGTGGAAAATACAACTCTAAGAATGATGGTCTGTGTAAGGAGAACAGGTGATTTTAGTTTATACACAACATAACGTTTGTACACGTTGTGTTCTCAGTCTTACCAAATAACAAATCTATGGAAAGAATTGTTAGCTGCCTTATCCTGGCAGTCTCCTGCAGAGTGGGATCTGATCATGTAATCCATGAGGTTTTCATTGGCCTTCCTTTTTCGTTTTAGTCTGGAAGCTTCACTGAGACCTATTTAGTACGATAGCAACATGCAAGCCTCCAGTGATACACGATGGCTACACTTGATGTGCAGTGGCTGGGAATTCCATCACTGAATCACAAATGGAAAGAAAAATGAAGCTAAAACTGAGGATTAGACTTCCAGAGCAACATTCTCTCACCATACAAATTATAATTAGCTCACTCAGAGTGACCCTATATAGTTTTTCCAAGGAGTGGTTAGTGGGTTTGAACTGCTGACCTTGTGATAGCGGTCCATTGCTTATCCTATGGTATGTACTAAAAGATAACTTATTGTAAAGATATTTCAAACAGGAAAATAGAGACAAAGAAATGGCTTTCCATTTGGGGCTTGGAGGAGGTCTAAGTACCTGTCTTTGGTAGTCCTAGCATCTAACATCTAAGTTCTTCTGCCACCACCCGCCTTTGCCATGCTGCCTATTTGACCCCAAGGAGATCAAAGCCATGTCCTGAGGTGCACTGGTTGGGAAGTCAGGGTCACATCTGCCCTGGCCCCCAACATAGGCCTCTTGGGTCTGCTCCAAAAAAGGTTGGTGATGACATTGCCAAGGCAACCGGTGACTGGAAGGGCCTGAGGATGACAGTGAAACTGACCATTCAGAACAGACAGGCCCAGACGGGGCGGTGCCTTCTGCCTCTGCCCTGATCATCGAAGTCCCCAAGGAACCACCCAAAGATGGAAAGAAACAGAAACATATTAAATACATTAGAAATACCGCTTTTGATGAAATGGTCAACACTGCCAACGAATGGGGCACTGATCTTTAGCCAGAAAACTCTCTGGAACCATTAAAGAGATTCTGGAGACTGCCCAGTCTGTGGGTTGCATTGTTGGTAGAACCTACCCTCATTGACTTCATAGATAATATAAACAGTGTTGTTGTGGGATCTCCAGCTAGTTAAGAATTACAGAGAATATTTCAAAAAAGGATCATTTGATAACCACATGTAAGTCTGACTGACATTTTTTCTACCTTTTAAGGATATAACTAAAATATGTGTAGATGCAATGAGATGAGTGTGGGATTGATTTCAGAATTATCTGGCAGTAGAGGTATAGATGAAATGAGATTGGTCATGAGTGAATGGTTGTTGGGTTAGGGATGGATGTATGGGCATTCATTTTACTATTTTCTCCTCTTTCATGGACTCCTATTGGGGCATAACATGGATGAGCCTTGAGGACATATGCTGACTAACATGGTTGTAGAGGCCAGTAAGCCGCAGGCCCATGGGTCAGACAGTAGCTTTAGGTTTCTCTTGATTTACACAGGGAGATCTCTTAGACAGGGGCTGACAAACCCAAGATCAGCAGGCCACTGGCTCAAAGTCCCAAGAACTAGAGGTGAGATGATGATGAGCCAGGTGCAGGATTCAGAGGAAGCAAAAAAGCCAATGAGCTTTGCACTATGAAAACTTCCCTTCTAACTGACTGACTGCGTCAGCCTGCATCATGAATGACAACTACATCATTACATAACTGCCAAACCACTGAGAGTAACTACATCATTACGTAATTGCCAAACCCAGCCTTGACCATCACAAGTGGTTTTAATTTTGACATTGTTTATTAAAGCATTGAATTGTTGCTAAGTGCCATCAAGTGAGCTCTGACTCATAGCAGCCTTGTATAGGGTTTCCAAGAAGTAACTGGTGGGTTTGAACTGCCAACCTTGTGGCTGGCAGTCCAGTGCTTATCTTACAGTGCCATAACAGGAGTACATATGTAATATATACTTATTGAATAAGTACATATTATATACTTACATAATTTTAATGGGTCTTGCTAGAGAATATGGACTAGTTCTTGGTCTGGAAATAGTTTTGATTTAGGTTAAGAAACCCTGGACCTTGGCTTGTCTCATTTTTACTGTAGTAAAATTGCAACCTCTTCTCTAGCCACACGAAATTACTTTCTACTCCTTGTTTCTGCTGTGCTCTGTGTTCCTCTGCATGTTTGTGTTTGCAGTTCTCGCTTCCAGGTATGAGGTTTTCCTTCTCTTTTAGGGAAACTGTTCTAGATTTATTATGTCCCTCACTGATGATGAGTTCTCACTGTAGCTTATATTCGAATCTCATTTATCTTCACGGCTCCTAAGAGTTAGTAAAACCAAAACCAATTCATAGCGACCTATGAGGCTTTCGCAGCAAAAATCTTTATGGGCGCTTCATCTTTCTCCCATGGAGCAGCTGGTGGGTTTGAGCCACGACCTGTGGTTAGCATCCCAACACCTAACCCACAGTACTGCCAGAGCTACCCATAAATGTTTAAGAATGGTTTTACTATCACTATAATTGTGACATTCTTTAAGTATAAAAGTTTTAAAATTTTTCTATAATTTAGATCGAATTTTAGTCAGGCAAAGTTTATCAGTTAAATGCAAATGTGTCTTCTGGAGGAGGAGAGAAAGGAATAGTCAGAAACATCACAATAGAAGGCTTGTAAGTCTGTCTTCTGCCTTTAACTCATCGGAATACCTAAAACGGGGCTACAGCGTACCCGGTGAACGAGGCTTTCTGCGGAGCCTTTGCAATACATAAAACTATAGGTAGAAACCAGAACCACATCCAGATCTCCAGAGATGAGAAATCTCCACTTGAAAGGATGAGCTGACCAGCCTGGAGCTGTGAGAAGAACAAAAGATACATCTCGAATGGAAGACCTATAGGAAAAACACAACACAACGGAGACAGATGGACTGCTACTACAGGAACAAACAGGTCGCTCC
>NW_006408610.1:4943778-4948377 GCF_000296735.1 Chrysochloris asiatica | reverse complement strand
AGAGCTAGGGGGCATGGAGGAAGGCAGAATCACCAGTGAGTACTATCCAATTTGTCTAGGTGGAGCTGATGAAATGAAATACAGATGGGTTACGTGAGATACTGTAGTGAATAATGGTATCAAGATGGATTGTGAGTGTTGAAATGCAAGGGTAGATGTTTTGTAGCAAGGAAGAGAGCGATTATTTCTCCGGTCTAGGAGCGGAGGTCTCTGGGACCACCAACGGATAAGATCCGAGAAGGGGATCCCACCCAGAGAACCGGGGATGCCTGAGATGGAGAGAGAGATAATGACATGGAGGGATGAAGCGGCTGGGGACTTTGGATCTAGAGAGGGAGAGGAACTGTAGACCGAAGACTGAGGGGGTAGGGGGTAGTGTAGAGCATGGGCTTCTAGGATATGCCCTTTGGTCGGAAGACGATGCATGGAGGGGATTGAAACCATGGCAATGTAATGATATACAATGGAATGAATATGGAGCTGAGGTTCTCTCATGTAAACTATCATATAACTCACAATAAAACATTTAAAAGAATAATAAATGCAAATGTGTCTTTATTGCATACTCAACTTGTTTGTCTCAAACTTGCTAAAGCCATCAAGCTTCCTACGTGAACATGCTGGGTATGTAAACTTTCCATTCTTCTCTTTGAGGCAAGCTCCTTAGCCCTCTTTTTTTTCTTTTACCTTTGCCTTCTATTGGGACTTTTCTTTCCTTATCCACCATTGGCTCCAGTATTCCTTGGTATCTTGGTTATTCTAATTCATAGAACATTTTCTGTTTATATTTGGTTATTGTAACTATTGTAATACATACTTTAAATTTGAAAATGCTTTCTTTATATTTTTATTCCTACTGATGAACATGTGAGGACAGCAGCCTGAGAAATGCCATTTGTTCAGAGAGCATCCTTTTAGCACTGACAGACAATTACCATCGCCACGTTTTTTTCACTTCTTTTTGTAAACACGTGTTTTTATATTGATTCAATCATTCTATATAGAAAGATACTTTCAGTAGGCTTCGTAAACTAAAGGTAGGGAAAGCTTTGTTGTTTCTTAGAAGCTAAACACTTTATTTTTTTGCATTTGGTCTTTTGTCACATCTATTTTCTAATAATGGAACATAATGAGAAGTAGGAAGTCCGAACTAAGAATGGTGACCCTTTTAAAAAAATCTTTGCTTCAATGACTGGATGATCAGAGCTCAACTAGAAGAAGAAAAAAAGAGTAATCTGATACAATTTGATGAACTTGACCTACACCTATGGATGCAGTAGCTCAAAAGAGGGGCTAAATCTTTACAGCTAGGATCATTCCCACCGCCTTCATACACAGAGTAGACAGGGATGGGCAACTTGGACATTGGCTACCTAAAGTGGGGGCTACAAAGGCAAGAAGTGACTGGCTTACAAGCTTTTAAGAGGGAACCTAGATCCAGAGGGCATGGAGGAAGGTAGAATCTCCACTGAGTAGTATCCAGTCTGCCTAGGTAGGGCTAATGAAAGGTGATACAGATAGGTCTCTTGTGATACACTAGTGAATAATTGTTATCAGGACTGATTGTGAGGGTTGTAAATGTAAAGGTAGACGTTTTGTAGCAAGGAAGGGAGTGATTAACTTTTAGCCTAGGAGCAGAGGTCCCTGGGACCATCAAGGGAAAAGAGCAGAGAGCAGGACCCTACCCAGAGAAGCAGTGACACCAGAGATGGAGGCAGAGATGATGACATGGAGAGATGGAGCAGCTGGGGACTTTAGACCCAGAGAGGGAGAAGGGTTGTGTGCTGATGACCGGGGGGCAGGCTTGAAGGGTGTACCTTTTTTTGGTTGTTGATGCATGGAGGGGATTGTAACCATGGCAATGAAACAATATACAATAGGATGAATGGCAAACTAATGTTCTGCCATGTAAATGATCACATAATTCACAATAAAACATTAAAAAAAATATTTGCCATGTCATCTTGATTCTGCTTTTAATGTTGCCTAGTATTGTCTAATCCATACGAAAATAGCAAAAGGTGGCATTATACCTAGCTCAGCTGGTTCCCTGCACTGTTATAATTACTACTACTTGTGAAATCTAAAAATTAGAAGTTTAAAAAGATGCCTGTGGTGCTGATAGAACATGGCTGAAAGTGCCACTAGAAATGAATATAAGCAGAAGTGCTGTATTGAATAATTCCAGAATTAGGTTAGAAATTGATGTTAGCTGTGAACAGTGTAGATGTAGGTGGTTCGTAAAGGATTATACTTTAGTTCAGCCTTACATATCTCCTTATCAAAGCCAAAGTTGACCCTTTGTAGAATCAATGTTATTACAATAGTAAATCTTTTGGAGAAGTAAATGAATGAATGGGTTTTAGAAATACCACTTTATGTGCCTATAGGCCAATGACCACATCAAACTTACTTAGAGATCCTTGGGAGCAGATACTTATATAAGTTTGAATATTAACTCTATAATCTTACACAAGATTTTAAAAAATCACCAAGGAAAAGATCAACAGATTTTGACAACATAAAAATAGAAGACTTTGATATGTTGAATAAAATCCATAACCAAACTAAAAAATGGCTTTTCTAAGTCAGATGTAAAAACCCAGAATCTATAAAAGAAAAGATTGATAAAGTTTGCTATATTAAAAGCCAGAACCTTAAGCGTAGAGAAAATACTATAAACAAAGTGAAAAAGAGAGAAAGAGAGAGATGACATTTAACAAGAAAAAATTCAAATCAGTAGAAACAAGGTGTTCATTTCCTGCGTATATAACAAATTTTCACCAAACTGAAAATCCGAAAGGATATAAAGACACTATACCCAGAAATAGAATGTATGCATAAAATGTAGATAAAACTATATCACATATGCATATATATTTGTATGTTCATAGGGCATATCTAGAACAATTACAGGAACTTGGTTTTACTGGTTACCCCCATGGAAGAGACCTGAGTAGCCGGAAGACAGGGATGGGAAGAGGATGTACTGTGCAGTTTTTTACCTCTTGGTTATTTTCCATGTGCATGTGTGTGTATTATGTATTAAGTAGATAGATACCATGTCTATGTGAGTATATACAACCATGTATCATTTAACATACAGTCTGTGAAATAGGATGTTATGTAATTTTGACATTATGCAAACACCACATTATATATAGGCAGGCAGTCACTAGATTATGAATGCATTCTGTCCCCAAGTCTGTCTTTAAATGGAATTTGTACCGTTAGGCGCAGCTCATATTCTAACCTCAGCTGATCAGATGTTTGTCTTACTATGTATGGTACCTTTCAATGAAAGAGCCCTGATGGGGCAATGGATTAAGCATTGAACAGCTAAGTGAAGATTTACAGCCTTAGAAACCCTATGGATAGTTCTCCTTTGTTCTATAGGGTCACTATGAGTCGGAATCACTTGACAATGGTGGGTGGGGTACCTTTCTATGCTAAAAATATTAAGGAAGCACTTTCAGATACACTAAAACATTTTAAGCATAATGATACAGTAATAGTCCTTTGGTATGCATAGCAAAGTAGTGTCCATTTGTTATTGGGAACCATTGTATGCACCTTGAATTTCTAATACTCATATAGCAGGGTTTATGGGTTAGTCCATGGACATATATGCAGTTGGACTTTGCCTGAACTGACTTATATGGCATATGACTGTACATGCAATTTTTTTCAAGTTAGGAACTTGGAACCGTATTTGCAGCACAAAATGGCAATATTTTTATAATAACAAAGAGCTCACATAAATTAACAAATGCACCAAAACTGTTATTATGATATAGATAAATAAGCAATTGTTCATGAGTAAGAAGTTCACACAAAAAGAAAATAAAGTGAATAAACAAACATATAAAAATATGTTCAAGGTCAGTAGTAATCTGGATGCAGTTTAGATGTGGCTTTCTCATGAAGTCATTCCTGACTACCTCAGACCATGTGCCATTTCTGTTGTGTTCTGCAACATCTTATACTTGGCATGTGGCACTTATCACTGTGTTCTCATTGCTGGCATGCTTTTGTTTTAATTTGTTTGTTGTATATTTGTATTTCATGTTCTCTTCACTGCTAAACCACAAGCTCTTTGAGATCAAAGAGTGCAGCTTTTGATATTTTCCTGTATTTACTATAGTGTCTTGGTGTGGCATTGTAGGAAAAGCACTCTACCTCAAGGTTGGTTTGAACTACTAGGTTGGTAGTTCAAACTCAGCAGCCGCTCCTTGGAAACCCTATGCACGGTCGCTATGTGTCGGAACCAAAATGACGGCACACGACATCAACAACAACATAGAGTCTGGTACATAGGGGGCTATTTGTTGGTTAAATGGATAGTAATTAAAGATATATGAGTTAAAACAAGATACTGCAGTTATTGTATGTGTTTGCTCCGCAATTTTGTTTATCCACCTACCATTGAAAGATACATTGTTTATTTCCGACTTGGGGAAATTACTACTAAATATTCAGGAGTCTGGGAGATTTATTTCCCAACATTTCTGTAATATGATTGTGTTGCTTTATTTTTATTTTTATTAAATGTTTTTATTTTGGATTGAGTGAAAGTTTACAGGGCACATCATCAGCTTC
>NW_006408610.1:4934547-4943413 GCF_000296735.1 Chrysochloris asiatica | reverse complement strand
AAAAACCGTGTACCTCAGCAAATGTAAGTTCTGTATTCTTACTGGGGTGCTGCAGTTACTCTCTTGGTAACATTATTTACAAATTTCCAAGGTCTTTTGGTAGGTGACTTTCATAAGCTAAATTTTCATGAATATGGGATGATGTTTAAGGTATGCAGTACCTAATTTCTTAATTTTCCTACAATCCGTTTTATTTATAATGAACTGGACATACAGACCTATTTCTGTGGGGTTTAAGCTATCAATTAAATTAATTTCTGTTCTAAGTACCTATGGGTTGTAGAGACGCACTCAATTATAAGCTAGAAATAGAGAAAACAGATTTCCTTCTGAAAGTGAAACTGTAAAACCTAGTACAGAATGTTTCTCAAAGAGATAAGATAGCTCCCTGGTTGAATCCCTGGGAAAATTAAGACAGGCCAATAAAACCCTGGAGATTATTGTGGGGACTGAACACCCCATGCCGTAAGAGTGAGGCCGCACTCTGAACCAAGATTTACACAAAGAGACTGTACAAAAGATTTTTATAGGTTCCAGAACGGCAGCATTTTTCTAAGACTACTCAGTTAATTCCCTTCCTTCCGACGTCTGTATTGGGTAAGGTGGGCAAGAACTTGAGAGAACTTTAGCAAGAGAGAGCTGTCTCCTGTGTCCTTGTTGTTGTTGTTAAATGCCATCAAGTTGGTTCAGACTCATAGCCACCCGGTATAGGGTTTCCAAACAGCTGAAGAGTTGAACTGCCAAGCTTGTGGTTAGCAATCCAGTGTTTCTTCTACAGTGCCACACCAGACATTAGTTGGTTTTTTTGGTATTTTGTTTGTTTGCTTGCTTGTTTTTACCATCCCTTCCCTTCCTGCCCCTGGTAGTCAACAAAGAATGTGTCTTTTTGTATGAGAACATTTTTTTTTTTTTTTTGGACTTTTTACAATAGTGATTTCCTTCTGTGATTGACTAATTTCACTCAGCATAATATTCATGCTGTGAGGTGTTATGCAGATTCATCATCATTCTTTAATGTTCCATTGTGTGTGTGTACTTGGAGCTTAGTCATAAGTGGTTTCAAGTCCTATGTTGTAGCATTGTATGATCTTCAAAAGCCTTCTTCTGTTTATCAGCTCGATATGCAGGTGTTTATATACATCACCCTTCCCAGTTATGCTCTTGTAAACCATGTGAAAGATTTGGTCTGTATCCCAAGAAAAATGGGAAGCTACTGAAGGATTTTAAGGAGAGAAATGACAGGGCCAGTTGTGTGTCTGTGTGTTTTGTTTTGCTTTTAAATAAACAGACTTTGCTTTAGAAGAATTTTAGGTTTACAGAAAAATTGTGCAGAAAATAGAGGGAGTTCCCATAACTTTTCATTCACCCTGTACAGTATTTCTCCTATTGTTCACACGTGCATTTGTGTGGCACATTTGTTGCAATTGGTGACCCGGTATTGCCTCATTATTAACTAAAGTCGGTAGTCAACATTAAGGTTCCTTGTTAATGTTACACAGTTCTGTGGGTTTTGATAAATGCTTGTCATGTGTACTGCCATTAAGTCAATTTCAATGCATAGCGACCCGATACAGGCTTTCCAAGACTAGAAATCTTTACTGGAGCAGCAGAGTCATTTTTTCTCTTGAGGAGTGGCTAGTGGGTTTGAACCACCAAACTTGCAGTTAGCAGCCCAACTCCTAATTCATAGCAACACCAGGGCTCCCTATAAAACTACCAATATAATACCATACAGAATAGTTTCACTACCCTAAAAGTCCCCTCTTCTCTTCTTGTCCCAGCCACCTCCTTCCCTTGGTCCCTGGTAAGTCACTGATCTGTTTATTGTCTATATATTTTTAACTTTTCTAGACTGTCACATAGTTGGAATTCTACAGTATTTAACCTTTTCAGATGGGCTTCTTTTATTTAGAGATACACATTTTTAAGTTTCATACATGGTTTTTGTGTGCATGTGTGTGTGTGACTTCATAACTCATTTATTTTGATTGCTGAATCATACTGCATTGTATGGATACACCAGTTTGTTTATCAGATCACTATTGAAGGATACATTAGCTACTTACCATTTTGGGGAATTATGAATACAGCTGCCATAAACATTCATGTGTAGGTTTTTGTGTAGACATAAGTTTTCAGCTCATTTGATGCATAGGAGCGTGATTCTTGGATCACATGGCAAGGTTTTGTTTAACTTTGTAAGGAACTGCCAAACTGTCTTCCAAGTGGCTCTCTCATTTTGCGTTCCCACAAGTAGTGAATTCCTACTGGAGAGTTCCTGTTCTACATCTTTCCCAGCATTTGGTATTAATCACTTTTTAAATTTCTTGTTTGGGCCATTCTGATAGCTGTGTAGTGGTATATCATTTTAATTTGCAAATACCTAATGCCATATGATGTTGAGCATTTTCTCATATGCTTATTTGCCATCTGTATATTTTTCCATTGTGCTTTTTAAAAAACATTAAAAAGATACTTCTTTCAGTAATGTGGAGAATAATTGAGGTGGGCAAGAGGATATAAGAAGCCTACATAGGTTTGAATCTATTTTACTAAATCACGAAAGAAAGTTTAGACTAGGTTTGAAAGAAGTGGATTGATTCAACAGACATTTAAAAGTTAAAATCAATAAGATTAGGTGTAAGTATAGAAATGGAAGATAAAGTGTAGAGGTGTGAAGGAAAACGTCCAGATTTCTGGCTTTTGCAACTCAGCTGCAGAAGAGCCAGGCTCAGCAGCGGGTGTGAGTGTGATGACTTTGGGTTTAGACAGTTTGAATCTGAGGTGGCTTTGAGACAGTCAAGCAGAGATGCCAGTCATACATCCTCATTTACTGTGTAACAGTAAACCATCCTTGTTCTTTAGAGGTCAAATGAGAGATAGGACTGAGACCCCTAGGTGTTTAAGAAGTCATTGAGATCATGGGTATGGAGGAGATCGTCTGGGAGAGGGCTGGAAAATGAGCCAAAGGGGAGACTTAAGATAGCAGAGGGAGGTGGCAGCAGTCAGTAGAAGGCAAGGTGGTGGACATCAGGGCAAAAGTGTGTCAGTAAGGAAGCAGCGGTCAGCTCTTCGGAGCACTGTGAAGAGACTGAGGAAGATTGGAAACCTAATTTGTTAATTGTTCTTACATACTGTCCAGTCAGTTCTGACACATAACAACCTTACACACAACAGGATGAAACACTTCCTGGTCCTGGACCATCCTCACACTTATTGTCATGTTTGAGCCCATTGTTGCTGCCTCAGTGTGTTAGTCTGTCTTATTGGGGTCTTCCACTTTTTCATTGACCCTCTAGTTTTCCAAGCATGATGTCCTTCTCCAGTGACTGGTCCCTCCTGATAATATGTCCAAAGTAAAAGTGACAAAGTCTCACCATCTTCGCTTATAAAGAGCGTTGTGGCTGTACTTCCAAGACAAATTTGTTTATTCTTCTGGCAGTTCATGATACTTTCAGTATTTTTTGCCAGCATCATAATTCAAATGCATTGATTCTTTTCCAGTTTTCTTTAGTCATTGTCCAACTTTCACATGCATTGTTGTTGCTGTTAAGTGCCATTGAGTTGGTTCCAACCCATAGTATACCCTGTATAGTGTTTCCGAGGAGTGGCTGGTGAGCTTGTACCATCAACCTTGTCGTTCAAACCGATTTTGCAGTCCAGCATATTAACCCACAGCACCACACCAGGACTTCTTCACATGCATATGAGGCTACTAAAAATACTATGGGTTGAGTCCAGGGCACCTTGTTTCTTAAACTCACATCTTTGTTCTTGAACACTTTATAGAAGTCTTGTGCAGCAGATTTGCTTAATGCAATATGCCACTTAATTTCTTGACTACTGCTTCCATGAATGTTGATAGTGGAGCCTAGCAAAATGAAGTCTTTGACAACTTCAATCTTCTCCATTTATCATAATGTTATTTACTGGTCCAATTGTGAGGACTTTTGTTTTCTTCACACTGAGGTACAACCTATACTGAAGGCTGTGGTCTTTAATCTTTGTCAGTAAGTATTTTGAATCCTCTTCACTTTCAACAAGCCTAGATTGTGTTATCTGCATATTGCAGGTTGATGAGTCTTCCTCTAATCTTGATGCTGTGTTCTTCTACATATAATCCAACTTCACAGATTATTTGTTCAGCATATAGATTGAATGTTGCTGTTGTTAAGTGCTGTCAAGTCGATTACGACCCATAGTGACCCTGTATAGGGTTTCCAAGGAGCAGCTGGTGAGCTTGAACCACTGACCTTGCAGTTCAAATGGCTTTGCAGTCTGGTGCATTAAACCACAGTGCCACACCAGGAGTCCATAGATTGAATAAGGATGGTGAAATATACAACCCTGGTGCACACTTTTCCTAATTCATTAAGTATGCTCTTGTTCTGTTCGAATGACTGCCTCTTGGTCTGTGTACAGATTTCTCATGAACACAATTAAGTATTCTGGAATACTAACTTTTCTCAATGCTTTCCATAACTTGTCATAATCCACATAATCGAAAGGCTTTGCATAGTTAATAAAACACAGACAAACATCTTTCTGGTATTCTCTGCTTTCAGTCAAGGTCCATCTGATGTCAGCTATACCTCATTCCATGTCCTCTTGAGAATCCAACTTGAATTTCAGACAGTTCCATGTAACTGTACTGTTGCTGCCATTTATGAATTATCTTCAGAAAAATTAATGATATTTTAAAATAATTTCCACATTCCTTTGGGTCACCTCTCTTTGAAATGGGTACAAATATATAGATCTCTTCTAATCATTTGGCCAGTTTCCAAATTTCTTGGCATAGATGAGTGAGTGCCTCTAGTGCTGCATCAGTTTGTTGAAAGATTTCAATTTGTATTGTATCAATTCTAAGAGCCTTGTTCTTTGCCAAGTATCGTTGCTTGTTGGACTTCTTCCTTCAGTACCGTTGGCTTTTGATCGTATGCTACCTCTTGAAATGGTTGAACATTGACAGTTTCTTTTTGGTACAGTAATTCCTTCCATGTTTTTTTGAGGCTTTCTGCATCATTCAATGTCTTGCCCATAGAATTTTTCAATGTTGCAAGTTGAGGCTTGAATTTTTTCTTCAGTTCTTTCAGATTGAGAAATGCTGAGCGTGTTCTTCCCTTTTGGTTTTCTAACTCCAGGTCTTTGCACATTTCATTATAATATTTGACTTTGTCTTCCTGAGCTGACCTTTGGACTCTTCTGATGAGCTCTTTTACTTTATCGTTTTTTCTAGTCACTTTAGCTTCTCTATGCTCAAGAGCAAGTTTCAAAGTCTCTTCTGACATCTACTTTGGTCTTTTCTATATGGATTTGTGGAGTTTTCAAATGGAGTGCTAGTTGGATAAGAAATTCAGATAGATCATTGGATTGTTGAAGAAGTGTCCACTAGCAGTATGTTCACTAGCATACTGCTTACATTGGTGTGTTAATTAAAGTTTTGAGGTTACAAGTAACAAAAACCCAACTCAAGCTCTTTTAAATGAAATCGATATTTTATTGCCTCATGGAAGTAGAATAGCAATTTAAGGCTTTTCTTATCTCTAAAATAAGCAGTCCTTTCCAGTTCTAGCGAAGAATTCACTTGTATGTTACTAAGTTAGATCACATGCGTATCCATAAGCTAATCACTGTGGTCAGGGGCAATTAAATAGCCTGATAGGCTAGGCCTGAGTCACTTACCTCTGGAGCTGAGCCAGGTGAGGAAGTAGCCCCATGTGAGTCACATGGGTTGTGAATAGGAGAGGGGGAACAAAGTGGTGTTCCCAGAAAAAGGAAGAGTGTGTGTTGAGCAGGCAAAGCCAACAGGCAGTCATCAATTTCTGCTGTAAAAAGAATAGCTTGGTCCGGTAATTATGAAGATTTGTTCCTGCAACATACTCTGTAGGTAATCTTCTGACCTAAAGGATAATATGTAGCTGGAACTTGTAGGAGAAACTGTTGGGTCTGAGTCTTATGCCTAGAAAAGGTGTGATTATGTTTGCTGTATCTGCAGCCACTGGTTTTTGGTATTGAATAATAATGAATCTTTACAGACCCATTGACTAATTCAATAAATTAGACAAATTACGTGTTCCTTAAGTACCAATTTATAAGAACTTCTTAATAGGAATTAGCTTACATGGACAAAAGCAAGGAGGTTTCAGTGGTTGAATTTATCAGAAGATACACCTAATGACTCCTGCCCCAGTTTTGCCGTGGATATGTCTCTGAATTATGTGGTAGTTTTACTTGGCAGTGATCCCTGATGGCACAGAGGTTAAAACACCTGGCTGCTAACCAAAATAATAATAATAATAAAGGTGGGTAGCCTGAACCCACCAGCTGCTCTTTGGAAGAAAGATGTGGCCGTTATCTTTCTTAAAGATATATAGCCTTGGACACCTTAGGGTCACCATGAGTCAGAATCGTCTCAATGGTAATTCTTGTATATGTACTAGAGGACTTGAAAAAGTTCATGGAACAATCCCATTATCTTTTCATTCCATTTCCCATGAACTCTTTGAAGCCCCGTTAACCTTCTCTGCCTGGACCTCACTGCAGTACTGGTAAGTACGTTTTAAGAGACTATTTTAAATCTAATTTCTGTGTGTTTGTAGTTCATTATTTTGTTTATTTAAGAAAAGTCAGCCTACACTTTTATATGCCATTGGATGGGATTACTGGACTTCATTTTTCCACTTACTCAGCAAGCATTTATAAGTGCCTGTTGAATGCTGTTCTTGAGCTAAGAGATACAGAGGTATGCAACATAGTCTTTGCTCTTAGAGACATCACAGACTGGTCACATATACAGGGCAGAACACTAAGTGCTGTTAGAAAAGGGGTATACAAGATTATGGAAAGGTAGAGCTCAATTTCTCTTTCAGGACAAGGCAGGGTATAAAGAAAGTCATATTAGTGGAGGTAATGCTCTGAGATAACATTTTTCAGCATATAAAAAAACTTAAGAAATATTTAACCACACTTCTTTCATAGCAGACAGTAAGTTTATTTGAACCACAAGGTTAGCAGTTCAAGCTCACCAGCCACTCCTGGCAAACTCTATGCAGGGTTGCTAGGAGTAGGAACTGACTCGATGGCACTTAACAACAACAATAGGCGCTCTGATAGCGTAATGGTTACACGAGTTGGGCTGTTAATCTCAAGGTCAGCAGTTCAAAACTACCAGCTGTCTGCTCCTGTAAAGATTTACAGCCTTAGAAACCCTATACACAGTCGATACGAGTCAGAACCGACTCCACGGCACACAGCTACCACCACCACCACATAGAAGGTGGAACAAAACAATTAACACTCTTGACCAAATTGACATACATAGAACACGATTCCTAAGAATCATAGAATTCACATTCTTTTAAGTTCACATGACTTATTTACCAAAGTTGGATATATATTGGTCTAAGCAATGCTTAGAGTCTTGGTGTGGCACTATAAGAGAAGCACTGGACTGAAAGGTTGGTTTGAACTGCAAGGTCAGCAGTTCAGACTCACCAGCCACTTCTCAGAAACCCTATGCAGGTTTGTTATAAGTCAGAACTGGCTCGACGGCACTTAACAAGAAGCAATGATTAAGAGAATGACGTACATGGCAGCGTTTCCCTGAACTCAGTCGACAAATGGAAAAGTCAAGAACAGAATAAAATGATAAGAACAGAGGATCTGGGAGGTCAGTCTATGATCAAATGATTACAATGTGAAAGAAGGTAAACACAAAGGACCAGAAATCCAGGTGATGAGAAGGTCAGGTAGATTACAGGATAAAATAGACTGTCTTAAATGGATGGAAGAATTAATGGAATATAAGGTAACCACAACAGTGGGGTTGGGGTGGAGGGTTTAGTTCAGCAGTTGGAGAGGGCAATACAAGAAGAGGGAGAAGGCGGGAGAACAAGATAGATATTGGAACACTGAGACAGGTTTGCATGGACTAAGTGGGACAGAGGTAAATAGTGATGCATGCTCAACCTTGGAACAATAGGGCTCTGTGATACAGGGATCTAGGCATAGTTTGAAGAGGGAAAATAATACTAAAATGCTTGACTGTCATGAATATGGGTTTCCCTTCCCTACTATTGTAAAGTAGACACTTGAGTGGGATAGAAAGGAATGTTGGGAAACATGATTACAGAAAACTTATAAGCCCATCTTCAGACTATAACTGATTGGAATAAGTAAAAGGGGTTCTAACATGCCCAGTGAAATAGACCTCTTCAAAGCCTTTGCAGAATATAGGACCTTAGGTGGAATCCTGGGTCCCATCCAGAATATTATGAGGTGGAATATTTCCACTAGCAAGGACAAGCAGACCAGCCTAAGAACAGCTAGAGCAACAGAAGATACATCTTAAAAGAGGGATCATCAGGAAAAACCCAAAACAAAAATGTCAGCATGACTGGCTACTACAAAAATAAGCAAGCTGTTCACCAGGAAGCCATCAAGGCAAGCAATCAAGTTCCTTCAGGACAAACTCCCCTCTAAGACTGAAACTCAAAGGGAACACACAAACAAGCATGTAAGCTTGCTGGCAACTATATTGGTCTGCTGGTGAGTGGAAGAGGGGGAAAGACAGCAATGAAGAAATTGGCTGAGTTCAACCACAGTCCATTGACTCCCATGGACCTGGAGATGAGAGAGAGAAGAGGAAGGGCTGGTTGGTCCAAAGTGTGGTAAGACCTGGGGACACTTGAGCCCATGGACAAGGATATAGCCACAGAGGGCTAGAGCTGATAGTGAAACATCCAGCTGATATGAAGTGAGGAGAGATGCACAAGAACACCCTAAGTTGCAGATAGTACCCATTTGACCTAGCCTCGATGGCTCAATAATCAGAACTCGACTAGAGGTAGATTACAAAAAAAAA
>NW_006408610.1:4925997-4933872 GCF_000296735.1 Chrysochloris asiatica | reverse complement strand
AAAGTTAAGGTGAATAGTGAGAAATACTGTTAACTGATGGTACATGGAGGGGATTATAATCATTGTAATGAAACAAGGTGTATGATTTGTTGAATGCAAAACTGATGATCCGCCCTGTAAACTTTCACTCAAGCCACAATTAAAAACCTTAAAAAAAAAAAGCAATTGTTAGTGGAAATTTTATAGTTGAAAAAGCTTATCAGAAAAGTTGAAAGACTGAAAATCACTGATTTAAATTATCTCAGGAAGATGGGGGGGTGGGAAGGCAAATCAAACCTAAGAAAAACAGAAGGAGAGAACTGATAAAGAAAAGAAAAAGCAGCAAATTAAAAATATATACAATAGAAAAAAACCACACCAAAATATAGTGCTTGTGATCACATATTTTCACTGACTCTGGATAAATAATGAGTAAACTGTTGGATGGTGCAGAAAGCATCAAAAGAAGATGAACATCCAGAATCTTCTGAGGTAGGAAATTTCCACTTGAAAGGACAAGCAGACTAGCTTGGAGTGACTAGAAGAACAGAAGATACTTCTTGAAAGAAAGACCAACATGAAAAATACAAAACAGTAATGGCAGTCCCACTGACTACTACAAGAACAAGCAAATTGCTGGCTCAGGAGACATCAAGGCACGTGGTCGGGTCCCCACAGGGCAAACCGCCTTCCAAGACTAAGACTCAGTGGAAATACACGAGCAGACATGTGCTCTGACTCCTGACCACGTTGGTCACCAATAAGGGAAAGTGAGGGAAAAACAGCAATGAAGCAACAAGCTAAGCCCTACCACGTTCAACAGACTCCTGTGAACCCAGGTGGAGACCTGGTTGACCAGCAGTGTAGTGTGGCAGGACCTGGGAACTCCTGGGCCCAGAGTCAGTGACACAGCCATAGAGGACTAAAATGGAGAGTGAAGTGTCCAACAGATAAGAAGTGAGGGTGTATGCACCAGAACACCCACACTTGCAGATAATACCCATTTGACCTGGCTTCAATGGCTGGCTGATCAGAACTCAGCTAGAAAAAGGAAGAAGAGGAAAAAGAGAATAATCTGATACAATTTGATGAGCTTGACCTACACCTATGGATGCAGTAGCTCAAAAGAGGGAACAAATCTTGACAGCAAGGATCATTCCCACCCCCTTGATAGACAGGGGTCGGCTACGTGGACATTGGCTACCCAAAATGGGGGACTACAAGGGCAAGAAGTGACTGGCTTACAAGCTTTCAAGAGAGGGAGCATAGATCCAGAGGGCATGGAGGAAGGTAGAATCTCCAGTGAGTCTTATCCAATCTGTTTGGGTGGGGCTGATGAAAGGAGATGGGGATGGCACTCATGTGGCACAATAATGTGTAATTGCTTTCAGGACTGACTGTGAGGGTTGGAAATGTAAAGGTAGACATTTTGTAGCAAAAGGAGGGTAGTGGTTGACTTTGCATTCCAAGAGTGGAGGTTCCTAGGATCATCAATGGAGAAGAGCAGAGTGAGGGACCCTACCCAGAGAAGCAGTGACACCAGAGATAGAGGAAGAGATGATGAAGTGAAGAGATGGAATGGCTGGGGACTCTAGACCCAGAGAGGGAGAGGGACTGTGTGCTGATGATCAGGGGAAGGCTTGCAGAGTGTATGTACACTTTGGTTAGTTGATGATGCATGGAGGGGATTGTAACCATGGCAATGAAATGATATATAACAGGATGAATGTAAAACTAATGTTCACCCATGTAAACTATCACATAACTCACAATAAAACATTTAAAAAAAAAGTTAATTTACGAAATAAGATAGGATGACTGTAAAGCTAATGTTCTCCCATGTAAACTATCACATAATGCACAATAAAAACTTTAAAAAAAAGATGAACAACAACAAAAAATCTTGGGGGGCGGGGAGAGGAAGAAGATGAACGAACTACACAGAGTAACTGTATCGTAAGTATTGGTAGAGTGTTCAGCCATTACAGGAGGTTTCACACGATCAGGAACCAGTAGTACTGAGAAAGTTCAAGCTGCATTTAAGACATTGGCAAAAACAAGGCTCCAGAAATGGATGAAATATCAATGGAATTGTTTCAACAAATTGATGTAGGACTGGAGACACTCTCTTATCTATGTCAAGAAATTTGGAAGAGAGCTACCTGCCTAATGGATTAGAAGAGTCCCATGTTTGTACCCATTCCAAAGAAAGATGACCCAACAGAATGTTGGAAATCATGGAACAATAGCATTAATTTCATATGCATGTAAAATTTTGTTGATATCAGATAGTTAAAAAACAGTTCCAACAGTATATTGACAGGGAGCTGCCAGAAATTCAGGACGTGTAATGAGGGATATCACTGCTGACATCAGATGGATGGATCTTGGTTGAAAGCAGAGAATACCAGAAATTTTTTGATACATTTTTGAATGTATCAAAAAATACACCTAAAGACTCCTGCCCCGTGTTGTGCTCATGAGGAGGAACCTATACAAAGACCAAGAAGTAGTCGTTTGAATATTATTGTTGTTAGGTACTGTTGGGTCGGTTCCAACTCATAGCAACCCTGTATAGGGTTTCCAAGGAATGGCTGGTGAGTTTGAACTGCTGATCTTGCTGTTCAAACCAACCTTGTGGTCCAGTGCTTATCCTCCGGTGCCACATAGGAAATCTGAATGGTTTAAAATTGGTAAACATGTGCACCAGGATGGTATCCTTTCACCATACTTGTTCAATCCGTATGCTGAGCAGATAATCGAAGAAGCTGGATTATAGGAAGAAGAACATCAGGATTAGAGGAAGACTCATTAGTAACCTGCGATATGCAGATAATACAGCCTAGCTTGCTGAAAACGCAGAGGACTTAAAATACTGATAAAGATCAAAGACTACAGCCTTCAGTATGAATTGCACCTCAATGTAAGGAAAATAAGAATCCTCACAATTGGACCAATAAATATTATCATGATAAACTGAGAAAAGATTGAAGTTATCAAAGACTTTAATTTGTTTGGATCTACAATCAGTGTTTGTGGAAGCAGCGGTCAAGAAACCAAATGATATAGTGCATTAAACAAATCTTCTACACAAGACCTCTTTAAAGTGTTCAAGAGCAAAGATGTCAGTTTGAGGATTAAGGAGCACCTGACCCAAGTCATGGTATTTTCAGTAGCCTCATTTGCATGTGAAAGTTGGTCAGTGAATAAGAAAGACTGGAGAAGAATTGATGCATTTGAATTATGGTGTTGGAGAAAAATATTGAAAGCTCCATGAGCTGCCAGAAAAACAAGTCTTGTCTTGGAAGAAGTACAGCCAGGGCTACTTAGAAGCAAGGATGACCGAGACTTCATCTCTCACAGATTGGACATGTTATTGGGAGGGACCAATGGAAAAGTAGAGGGTTAGCAAAAAAGAGGAAGACCCACAGTGGTAGCAACCATGGTTCAAACATGACAACAATTGTGAGGACTGGGCAGTGTCTCATTCTGTTATGCAGTGAGTCACTTTGAGTTGGAACTGACTTGATGGCACCTAACAACAACAACAACATAGCATTTCATGATTTCTAGATGTTAAATATTGTAAAACATACTAGTTTATGTTTTGTTGGTTTCACTTATTCATTTTTATTTACCTTTCTTCTCCCAAACATTTTGCATGAAGCCAAACTGCATAGATATTTCTTATAAATCAGAAAAAAATATAACCTCAAAATAAAGTAAGTTATTGATTGGGGGAGGAGTGTGCTGTGGAATCGGTTCTGACTCAGTAGCAACCCTGTGTAAGGTTTCCGAGGATTGTAAATCTTTATGGGAGCAGAAAGCCTCATCTTGCTCCTGCGGAACCGCTGGTAGTTTCGAACTGCTGACCTTGAGGTTAGCAGCCTGACTCGTAACCACTCGTAATTTGTGTTGCATAGATACAAGAGTTAATGTGGTTTCTTTATATTTTTGCTAAATGTGGACTCTAAAGGCATCCTTGGGTGACTCAAAGAGTTAAGTGCTCGACTACTAGTGGAAAGGTTGATAGTTCAAACCCACCCAGAGGTGCCTGGAAATATAAGGTTGATGATCTACTTTCAAAAGGTCCCAGCCTTGAAAACACTATGGAGCAATTCTCCTGCACACACAGTCACCATGAGTCAAAATCAACTCTACAGCAACCAACAAATGTGCAGTAGGTCCTTCTGAGTAAGATGGTTATTTCTTCTCCAAGCACAGTATTGTTGGCCCTCTAACCTTGGGTTCCACATCTATGGATTCAACCAGCCACATAGCAAAAGCAGTAGTCAAAGCAATCCATCATAGGCTAAGAGGGAGGGGTTAAAGTACTATTTATAAAGTATTTACATTGTAATTGTTTGTTGTGAAGTGCCACGCAGTCAGTTCTGACCCATAGCAACCCTGTATAGGGTTTCCGAGGAGCAGCTGGTGAGCTTGAGCCTCTGACCTTACTTTGTATTAGGCTGTATAAATAATCTGGAGATGATTTAAAGTATACAAGAGGATGTGTGTAGGTTACATGCAAATACTGTGCCATTTTATATAAGGAACTTGAATATCCATGAATTGGGGTATCTATGGAGGTCCTGGAATCAATCCTCTGTGGATACTGAGGGGTAGCTATTGTATATTTTTTTTTTAAAAAAAGGTCAGCAATCTAAGATCTAAATCTAATCCTCAAACCAACTGTTAATTAATTACTATTTTATTGACTCCTTCTATTAGTTTATTAAGTAATAGTTGATTACGATTATTGATAATTTCGGTTTTTATAATCCCAATTGTTTTCCTTCAGTTTTTCCCTCTGCACATTGTTGTCTTCTTATGCTGTGGCAGCTCCTTTTAAATGGACTCTTCTCCTGTGTTTAGTGTAATTTGAACCTCACAACCCCTGAGCTCCGGGGAAAGTGAGTCAGAAACACAACCCTGAATCGTAAGCCAGGATCTCATTTTTAAATAAATCACCTGGCACCTTAACACCTTCTCACATTCATCAAGAAGTCAGTTTGGTTCTCTGGGCTTAGGAACTAAGTAGATTGTCAAATGGTTAGTCATCAAGTTATTTTTGTAACCTTGTTCTCCTAGGCAGTTTTCCTTTGAATCAGGGCTTTTGTAACAGATGTGAGCATTTTTAATTGTCATATCCATAAAAGTAAAATGCTGTGTTTTCTTCAAAGCACTTACGAAATCATCCCTGGCATGATTTTAAAGTTAATTTTCCTGACAAGATGCCAGTGACCACATGATATCCTCTTGGTTGGCTTGTTCATATTGGTGATGCCAGCAATAAAGAAACTGCCTCAGTGATAGAGTTAGCAGGGGAAACTGACTTTGTTAAGTAAAATGAAGGCACAGATCGTTTTCGCTGCTGATTACCTGCAGTTAAGGTCTGCACACATCTTTTAACTCTTTATTGTGAATGGGGTGAAGGTTTACAGGTCAAATCCCATTTTCTATTCAACAGTTCTTGTACTTTGTGTTTCATGTCACTGATTGCAATTCCCACAATGCAACATCACTTCTCCTACTTCTTCCCTGTGCTTCCTTACCTTCTTTCATACCTCTTCCTGCCTTCTGAATTTAGACCTGGGGCAGTTGTTGCCTTTTGATCTCACATGGTAGCTCAATCTAAGGAGTGCTGTGGTGATATTATTCACCTTCTAGATCTCTCTATTATTTGACTGAAGTTGAGTTATGGGAGTGAGTTTGGTTCCAGGCTAAAGGGTATAGAAGGGCCATACCAGTCTCTATCAGAACAGTAAGCCTGATCATTTGTATTATTTTGCGTTTTAATCCACATTGTGCTCCCACTCTATCCAGGATCCCTTTCCCTTTCAGAGTGGTTGGCAGTGTAACTGGGCACCATCTAAGTCTTCTGGTCTCAAGGACATGGAGGTTAAAGTTCATGTGGTCCATTCATCCTTTGGACTAATTGTTTTCATGTGTCTTTGATTTTCTTCACTCTTGTTTGCTTTGGATGGGGTGAGAGCAATAGTTGCCCCTTTAGGTGACTGCTTACAAGCTTTTAAGACCCAGTTACTCCTCACCAAAGTAGGATGCAGAACATTGTCTTTGTGGACAGTGTTGTGCCCATTGAGTCTGATGGTCCCTGAGACTATGGTCCTGAACCTCAGGCCTAGCAACTCATTCCTTCAATGTGTTTGGTTATGGCTATGACATTTTTCATAACATTATCCCCTATGCTCCACTTAACTGTTGTTGTTATATGCCATTGAGTTGGTTCAAAGCAACCCAGTAGAGGGTTTCATAGGAGTGGCCAGTGGGTTTGAACAGTAACCTTTGGTTAGCAGTCCAGTGCTTATCCTACAGTGCCACACCAGGCCTCCATGCTTTACTGTATTCATGACTATATGGACACATCTGTAGAAACGTCCTCTGTCACACTTACATCTGTTTGTGGGTATAGTCCCCATTCACCGTCCTGCCTTGTTGAGCTTCAGTGTCTAGCCCGGTATCCTCTCATCGATTACTGTTACCACCAGGGTGGTGGATGGAGTAGTATGGACCTTTGTTGCCTTCCATTTTTGCCCTCCTCCCAGTGCCTTCCGCTGCTAGGATCATTGCCTGTCCCTTCAACTAAGTCTTCTCTTTAGTTAGTGCTTCTCCTCCCTCCTCCTCCCACCCCTGGTAACCTTCAAAGAATAGGTCTTTCTGTGTGTAAAGCTTTTCTTGGCTTTTTACAGTAATGGTCTCATATGATATTTGTCCTTGTGTGGCACTGGACCGCAAAGTTGGTTTGAACTGCAAGGCTGGCAGTTCAAACCCATGAGCTGCTCCTCAGAAACCCTATGCAGGGTCGCTGTGAGTTGGAAACGACTCGACAGCACTTAACAACAATATATTTCACTCAGCATATTGTCCTTCAGGTTCATGCATATCATAAGGTGTTTTCTATATTTATTCATGGAATTTATTCATTTATTATTTAAGTTGTACAGTATTCCATTATGTGTATGTACCAAGTCTATCCATTCATCCATTGATGGGCACTTAGGTTTTCCCCACTTTTTTGCTATTGTGAATAATGCTGCAGTGGCCATAGGTGTATATGTATATATTATATCTGCTCATGTCCTGGCTCTTACTAATGCTGAGTGATGTAGTAGCATTCAGCACACAAGCTGTGGGAGTGCACGGTAGGTTGCTCAACTGTCTGAGAAAGGCCACACGGAGGTCCCCTCAGTTGAGCTAAGCCAAGCTCACTAGATTGATGAGCAGTACAGGCGTTTCCAAGAAGTGCATTTTCAAAGATGGAAAGATACACAATTGAAATCTGTATTTATGAATAGCAAGCAGTTTAGGTACACAGATTTCTTTATTAAATTCCAACACATCAGAATGAAAGAGAAATCTTTTTCAATTCTGGATAAGATTGTTGTTGTTGTTAAAGTGCCATCGAGTCGGTACAGACTCATAGCGACCTTATGCATAGCAGAAAGAAACACTGCCCGATCCTAGGCCAACTCACTACTGTTGCCATGCTTGAATCCATTGATACTGCCACTTGGCCAATCCATCTCATTGGGGGTCTTCCTCTTCTCTGACCCTCCACCTTGCCAAATATGATATCCTTCTCCTGCGACTGGTCCCTTCTGACAATATGTCCGAAGTATGAGAGACGAAGTTTGGCCATCTTGGCCTCCAAGGAGCACTCTGCCTTCACCTTTTCCAAAATGAATCTATTGGTTCTTTTGGCAGCCCATGGCACTGTCAATATTCTCCAACACCATAACTCAAAAGCATCAATTCTTCTATGGTCTTCCTTATTCATTGTCCAGCTTTCACATGCATATAAGGTTATTGAAAATACCATGGCTTGGGTCAGGCGCACCTTAGTCCTCAAGCTGACATCTTTGCTCTTCAACACTT
>NW_006408610.1:4914246-4923777 GCF_000296735.1 Chrysochloris asiatica | reverse complement strand
AATACCAGTCCATTTCAGCTCACTAATGCCTAAGATATCGATGTTTATGCGTTCCATTTCATTTTTGACAATTTCCAGTTTTCCCAGATTCATACTTCGTACATTCCGTGTTCCAATTTTCAATAGATGCTTACAGCTGTCTCTCTTCATTTTGAGTTGTGCCCCATCAGCAAATGAAGGTCCTGCAGGCTTTTCTCCCACGGGCTTTACACCATTCGCGTCATCACGGTCAACTCTACTTTAAGGAGGCAGCTCTTCCCCAGTCACAGTTTTAGTGCCTTCCAGCCTGAGGGACTCATTTTCTGGTAGTGTTTCTCTGCTATTCATAAGGTTTTCAGTGACTAAATATTTCGAAAGGAGTTCGTCACTCTTTCTTCGTAGTCTGTCTTTGTCTGGAAGCTCATCTGAAACCTCTCCACTATTGGTGACCCTGCTGGTATTTAAAATACTGGTGGCATAGCTTTCAGAATCACAGCAACTCACAAGCCACCACAGTACAACAGACTGTACAGACAAGTGGGTACACAGATTTCTTTATTAAATTCCAACATATTAGAATGAAAGAGAAATATTTTTCAATTCTGAATAAGACTAGTATCGGCAAGTAAAAATAAGCCATTCTATGTCTGTGGACAGCTAATAAATTTGTTGGCCTTGTTGCTCCTGCCAAAATAATACTGGAATGAAATATTCTGTTAATTAATTTAAAAGGGTTTTATACAGGCATTCATTTACTCAATAAAACTTACTGCTTCACCTTCTAGTGTCAAACACTACAATAAGTGTTATATATACAGTGTGAGCAAAACTCTTACAGCTTTAACTTTATAAGCTTATAGTCTAATAGAAAAATAGACATTAAGTAAATAATCAGTACACACATCTAAACTGTGATAAATGTGAAAAAAGTAGAGTGGGATGAGAAAGCATAACAGGTGTTGTTAATTGTCATCAAGTCCGCTCTGATTCATAGCGACCCTGTATAGGGTTTCCAAGAGCAAACTGGTGGGTTGGAACTGCTGACCTTGTGGTTAGCAGTCCAGTGCTTATCCTAAGCATCACATCAGGGCTGAAGTTAGTATGAGTTTATTTTGGTGAAAAAAAATTTCATTTAATTTAGATTTTAAAATGGAGGCAGTATAAAATATTTTTCCATTACATTCCACTTTATTCTTTTGATAGGACTGAATTGCAATGGGCTGTATATGTAAAATACCCAGTGGATTTCAAAGCCTTGTTTCAAAAAAAGAATGTAAAATAACTCCCTAATAATATTTACATTATGTACACTTTGAAATGATATTTTGATATACAAGGGGACTTCAAAAGTTCATGGAAACTGGACAGGAAAGATAATGGAATTTCCCCCTTTGTATTAGGCCGGAGGTTCAAGCTCACCTTCCACTCCTTGGAAGCCCTACACAGGGTCTCTGTGAGGCGGAACCAACTTGATGGCACTTAGCAACAACAACATTAGGTCAAATAAATATTCATCTTAATTTCTTTTTGTTTTATAAAATGTGGCACAGGTGGCTTGTATTATATTTTTGTTGGGCAGCATTAATAGCATTATTTGTTCAACCATAAGGTATTCCATTGTACAACAGTTTTACTAGTTGCTGTTAAGTCAGTTCTAACTCATGATAAACCCCATGAGTGTTAGAGTGAAATTGTGTCCCATAGAGTTTTCGATGGCTAGTGTTTCAAAGTATATTGCCAGGCCATTCTTCCAAGGCACGTCTGGATGGACTTGCATCTCCAACCTTTCAGTAAGTAGCTAAGCACATTAACCATTTGTGTTACCAAGAAACATTCCATTGTATAAACAGAAAAAAACAAAACAAAACAAAAACCCAATGTCATTGATTTGATGCCAACTCACAGTGCCTCCTTAGGACCAGTAGAACTGCCCTAGAGCTTTCCGAGGTTGTCATCTGTATGGAAGCAGACAGTCACATCCTTCTCTTCTGGAGCAATTGGTAGATAAACCTCAGACCTTTTGGTTAGCAACTGAGCAGTTAACCACTGCGACACTAGGGCTCCTTGTTCATTGTATAGAGTTCCATGATTCGTTTAGCCAGTCTGCTGTTGCTCCACGCTTGAGTTGTTTTCAGTCTTATACTGACTGTCTTTAAATGTAATAATAGTGCTTAACCTTGTACATAGGAGCTCTGGTAGCGTAGTGGTTACGAATTGGGCTGCGAACCTTAAGGTCAGCAGTTCAAAACTACCAGCCACTCCGCGGGAGAAAGATGAGACTTTCTACTCCCATAAAGATTTACACCCTCGGAAACCCTGTACAGGGTCGCTATGGGTCGGAACCGACTCGACGGCACTTAACAACAACAACCTTGTACATGCATTACTTCATATATATGCAAGTGCATCTGTAAAATGAATTCCTAGAACTAGGGTTTCTGTTCAGAGTAAATGCATTTGTAATTTTGTTATTGCCAGATAGTCCCCAGAGCATTTGTACCAGTTTGTATTCCCAGCAGCCCTTTACTTCAAAAAGTTCATGGGAAAATTCCATTATCTTTTCATTCCAGTTTTATGAACTTTTTGAAGTTCCCTTGTATGAAAGTGTGCTAGTTTTCCACATATTGCCATTTTAAACTCCAGTATCTACTTGCTTTATATTAATAGTGAACAAATTTCCTTTTGCTAATTCTGGGAGACTTCTAAGAAGATATCACAAATGGTTTGGCTAGCTTTTTCTGCTCAAAAAAAGTAAAGAAAACTTAGTGTTGATAAAAACTCATATAATCCACATTTTAGAATTATTATTTGAATGAAAATGTCAAGAAATTCACCCACACTCTTTCTCCCTCATTTCCTCTATGGAAACAACAGCACTGATTATATTCAGATTTAGAAAGACATTCTGTGAACGCTTGAATGTATGAGGGTTAGCCTTTTCTTCGTTTCTAAGAGTTGGCGATCTCTTGAATGCTCCAGGAGTTCTCCACTGGTGCTGAGGACTAACTTTACATAGGGTAACAAAGTAGGCAAAGGAGAAAGACCATTTGCATGCAGTTTTTGCACACTGTCAGTTTATCAGTTCCCTGGATTCATTTTGCTGTATGGTAGACACATTCTAGATTAATGGGTTACTTAACTGAGGGACTCTACAGACAACATAATTGGAGTTTAAGAGCTGCTATAATCATTAGGTAGTCCATTCTGTGTACTTGATCAATAAGCTGAGAGGAAGTTCATATATCTACTTTAAAGAACCAACTCTTGTCCTTCTTTTGAGACTTGTGTGCCCTCTGCTGCCCTCTTTGCCTTTTTGGTTTATTTGTTAGTTTGTTTTCTGACTGAAATGAAGAACCTAATATTCAAAAATTACTCCTGCATGGGAAGCTGAAAATGATTCTCAGAAAGAGAAATTTCACTGTGTATTGGTCAGGGTGTATCTGATAAGGTAATAAATTAGTACAATGGCTACCAGAGATAACAAGTTACATTTGACAGTTCCTACAGTTCAAGAAAGAAATTTTATAGAAAATATAACTAGGGGCATTTACTCACTTTAATATTTTATTGATTTGTCAATATGAAATGATAAAAGCAGAAATAAGTTGAGACGAATAATGCTGACCATGTAAGAAGGACACGAAGACATGGGGAGTTATTCCAAGGGTCATGCTTAACAATTGGTGATGTTGAGTCATTTCTACTGTGCCTAAGTTACAGAATAAACACACAGCTTTCTAATAGGAAGCAGCTGCACAGAAGCTATTCTTCTCATTCCTTTTTGCTTGTATTGCTAATTTTGCCTAATTATTTTGTTTCAGGAAGGGTTTTCACTCATCAGCAGCAAGAACTGGCTGAAGATCGTAAGACGCATGGATTGTCTGTTGTTTGGAACAACAATAAAGGCAAGCTACTGTGTGGCCAACTATTGTAACCATGCATCCATACCTTTTCATCTTCTGTGTGTGCATGTGGTGGGAAACTTCTCTATGTAGGTAAAATGTGGCTGGGGGAGGATACACAAGTTTAAGAAAGGTTCACATTGGTTATAAGCAAAACAAGTTTTATGACAGGTAGGAGTCTTGATGTGGCACTGTAGGATAAAGCACTGGACCACAGGGTCGGTGGTTCAAATCCACCAGATACTTCTTGGAAACCCTATACAGGGTCACTATGAGTCAGAACCAATTTTGTGGCATTTAAACAAGAACAACGGAATGTGGAGAGGCAGAAACTAGTTAGCAAGATGCCATTGCTGTAGAGCCAGGCCTTTGATTGGTTTGTCAGTACCTGCCTGATTCTCTCTCCCTCAAACACAAATTGGGAGGAAGGGAGTGCATCATGGTCTCTTTTGCTCTTTGAATGTTAAAAAAGGTGTGTAGTTTGGAATGGTTCACTAAATAAGTCTTTTCATTTTTTCCCCTCTTTAGTATTAAAAAATAGAATTCCCTTTTTATTTACTTTCTAGCTGTAGTAAATGTAAAGAATGCTCCTCATGAAAGAAACATGCAGACTAATCACCTGGATTCTTTTCTTTCAGAAATAATGATAAAACCCAATCTGTTCGTATTCACTGAGTAGATCCTATTGAAGCTCAGGTGAAAAATGCTAATTTTTAATGGACTCAGAAAGACTCGTTAAGACTTAGCAGAGGTCTTCAAGAGCATCTAATGGAGGCATTCTTAACCGCCCCCCACCCCCAAGAAAGTCCCCAATCAGTTTCCAAGGCATTCAAAGGTCTGTGAATTTGCATGGATTTTCACTGATCTCTAACTGAAATTTATTGTTTCAAATTGTGAATCTAGGTAGTATTAAAACTTTGCACCAATGGGAATCCCAGGTATTTTCGTGTCACATTACAGTTTCTCAGATCTCTGAAAATGTCATTTATGCTTATCACTTGCTCAGAACTAGAGTACTAGTGTGATGCTGTAGGATAAGCACTGTGCTTCTCATGTCAAGGTTGGCTGTTCAAATCCATCAGCAGCTCTTCAAAAACTCTAAACACAGGGTCACTATGAGTTGGAACCAACTTGATGGAACTTAACAACAGTGGCATCCTTGACATCTTCCCAGCTTGAATGCTAATATGTGTTTAGATATTAAGTACATGCCTGTTAATTAGATATTCTTGACCGTGGAAGGCATTACTTTTGTTACTAATTTTAGCAGGATTGCATATTAAATTTTATCAGATGCTTTTTGAAACCTATGAAGATCATGGTTTTATCTCTCTTTTAATCTGCTGATATGCTGTAATATTGACCAGCAGTCTTATTTGGAATCCTGATGTGGTGCTGCAGGTTAATACCTGGACTGCAAGATCAGTTTGAACTGCAAGGTTGGCAGTTCAAGCGCACCAACCTTTCTTCAGAAGCCCTATACAGGGTCTCTGTGAGTCAGACACAACTCCATGGCACTTAATAGCAACAACACACAACAGTCTTTTTTGCCCAAATCTGGCAAGAGTGTTTCTTTGGCACTTGCCTTGGGTACCTTTTAGTTATCAAGTATTATATGACAAGCACCACTGTTTCAGCTGACAGTTGGAAGAAGTATTTTATGACAAATTTTCACTCCTCTCACACAATTGAATGTAACTTCAGTTGTGTGGGTAACAAGCACTGTGTTTCTGTTTCTCTCTGGACTGACATGACTAGATTAAGTTTTGTCCACTTAGAACATGTGCTTCTTTTATTTCAGTGAATATGATTAAAATTTTTTTTTTTTTTAATGACCTGGTCTTCTCTCAGTTAGTGACATATTTTCTGAGTTTCTGAAACAAAAAGAAGCCCAGATCTTCACAGGGATTTCCTGGGTGGTGCAAACTGTTAACATTGGGGCTGCGCACCCAAAGGCTGGCATTTTGGTCCTACTCAGAGGCATCTTGGGAAAAAGTCCTAGTGATCTACTTCTAAAAACTGAGTCATTGAAAAATCGTATGAGCCATAGTTGTACTCTGACACACATGGGGTCAGCATGGTGAGAGTCGGCTCTACAACTGGTTGGTTTCATAGTAGACATATGATTCCCAGTCCAAAGGTTCAAGGAAATAAACTGAAACCTCACTACTTCTCACCCCAAGTAACTTACTGAGGAATTGTATCCTGATTTTGTCTGTCACAGAGGATTAAGGTTGCCGATTAAAACCCACCAGCTACTCTGTGGGAGAAAGATGAGGCTGTCTGCTCTGGCAACTATTTACCACCTCAGGAACCCCATGGAACATTTCTATTCTGTTCTGTAGGATCACTGAGAGTCATAATTGACTTGATTGCAGTTATTGTCTTTTGATTTCAAATAAAAAAATATAGTGAAATTCTTCTCTGGCTAAGTCCCTTTTCTGTAATTCCCCTCACATTTTCTACAGTAGAATAAAGCATGGCATGCAGTATCCTAATAGTAGAATGATGAAACTACCACCAGTAGAAAGAATTAACTGGATTTGAATCCTCTAATGGAGTTCCGGACTCCTGGTGTGGCGCTGTAGGATAAGCACTGGACTGCAAACCACAAAGTTGGCAGTTCAAACTCACGAGGTACTCCTCAGAAACCCTATACAGGGTTGCTATGAATTGGAACCTACTCAGCAGAACTTAACAACAACAACAACAACAACAGCAACCATCTCCTTGGAGTCCTGTGTGGCATTGTAGGATATGCACAGGACTAATAACTGCAAGGCTGGATTGGTGCTGTAGGATAACTGTGGTGCTATAGGATAAGTACTATACTGCTAACCACAAGATTGGCAGTTTAAACCTACCAGCTGCTCCTTGGAAACCTTTTACAGGGTTGCTGTGAATTGGAACTGACTGGACGGTGCTTAACAACACTACCAGTGTCTCCTTAGTTCGCCTCCAAGGCTGTTTCCCAGGTACCTCATTTCAAAGTTGTGATGCTGTCCTTACAGCGTCTGCTCTGCAGCCTGCACCATAAGGCTCTTTGCTCAGACTTTGACTTTTGGCAAGATGGCAGACTAGGCAGACACACTATGCAGACCCTCTATTAACAGAGATATAGGAGGCCAAATGAAACAGACATAGATGAAAATTCTGGAACCCTTAGGAAAGGGTAGAGAAGTGAATTGAGTGGTTGCTGGGAGGAGAAGCTGAGCAGGATGGCAAGAGAGGTAGACTGGTAAACAGTTGACCCGAGGCAGTGCTACCATTTTATGAGCAGCTTTGGCAACAGAAGACCTGGCAGAGCAGATTCACACAGGCAATGAGGAAGGTGCGATGCCTTCTTTTCCTCCATATTCCCCTAGTAACCAGAAGTGTGACCGGCTCCCACCCACATCCATTCCCAGTGCAGAGCCAGCTCCCTGGAGTTCATAGCCATGTGGCTGGTAGTCATGCTAGTGTGGGGTGGAGGGCTAGCTGTGCCACTTTGGTGTGCTGCTGTGATGCCTGGATTCAAGCAAGAGCAACTGTAGACCGCCAGAACACTTAGAGACACCAGACCAGCATTTGACCTGTCCCTCTGCTTCCAGCTGCCCTGTGGTCCTAACAGACACTGAAACCAGCTCCATCAAGGGCCACCATAAACTACTTCCGGATTCAGTGCCCAAAACTAGATAACGCTGAGGCCAGTAGGAACTCCCATCTAAGGCCAGGAACTCTGCTGTCACACCCTGCCCACACCTACCTTATGAGCTTCTTGCCTTGCAGGAGCCCCCAGAGTAGCCTCCTCTCCAGGTTCAACAGCTGCGTGACTTTTTTGGTTTTGGGTTTCATTTTTTCCTTTTGTTGTTTCATTGGTTTTGTTTGTTTATTCGTTCTTCTCCTTCTTCTCTTCCTGAATTTTATCCTTTCTGTCTTTACTTTTGGTTTTCCTTCATTTCTTCTGTTTCTCATTTCCCCTCTTCTTTTCCCCCTGACTTGATCTTTCTTTACTACTTCTCTGTTTTCATCTTTCCTCTCCCTGGTTTTTCTAAAAATATATATATTTTAAATTTCTTCCTTTTATTCCCTCTCTTTTCTTCTATAGCTCAATTTCCGTGTTCTTATTTTGTATTTTATATATTTTTTTATTTTGGTTGTTGCTTGTTTTTATTTATTCTCTTTTCACTGTTGGTTCCTTGTTTGCTTATTGTTTTGGTTTCTTGTCTACATGTGAGGGGTTTTCTCTTTCCCACCTGACAGGAAACAGCAACTGTGCCCAGGTTACCCAGCCACAGTAGTACCCTCTGCAACTCTACCCACTAGGCAAGAGCTAATACTAGCTCCTATACCATCTTATCAATGATCAACAGCAACCAACAATAGCCAAAAACACCCTAAACTGAGGGGCATGAATGGCAAATGAGAATGGTGTGTACGCTTCTATTCTCTAACTACACTACAGGAGACAGTTTATGAGAGCCTAAGAACACAGTAACATGCAATTATCAATTAGATACAAATACCACAGTGCCCTGGAGACAACAGACAATTTTAGCTCACATGAAGAAACAAGAGAGAATGGCTCAAACAGATGACGAAGATGCAGAGCCAGAAAACGTTTCTGAAGAAGAAAAGGTAATAGAACTATCTGAGAAAGAATTAAAAAGAGTGATACTTAGGTACCTTCAAGTGATCGACAGAAAGATTGAGGAAATCAAGTAGAACACAGAAAAAAATTTAAATAATTCAGGAAAACACTCCAAGGACAAACAATAAATATAAACTTTAAAACAATACAAAACCTGCTATTAGAAATCCAGGAGATTAGTACTAAGATTTCAGAAATAGACAATACATTGAAAGGACAAAGGAGAAGATTTGAAACAATGGAAGCCCGATTAGTGAGCTTGAAGATAAATCTTTCAATATATGCTAGAAGATTGATCAGAAAATATAATGGAAAAGTATGAAGAAAGCTTAAGAGTTATGTGAGACACTATTAAGAGGAGCAACTTACAGGTGATCAGAATTCCAGAACAGGAAAATCACAGAGAAAGTTGTCAAAGAGTTGTTGGAAGAAAACTTCCCAAACATCATGAAAGGTGAGAAGATAAGTATACAAGAAACTGAACAAACCCCAAACAGGATAGATCCCAAAAGAAAATCACCAAGACATGTCATAATCAAACTTTCCCAAACAAAAGATAAGGAAAGAATCCTGAGAGCCATTAGGGAAAAGCGAAACATTACCTGCAAAGGAGACCCAAAATGATTAGCTCTGATTTCTCAGCAGAAGCCATGTAGTCAAGAAACAAAACTCTGAAGGGAAAAAAATTGCCAACCAATAATCATATACCCAGCAAAGCTGTCTCTCAAATATGACAGTAAAATTTGGACATTCACAGATAAGCAGAAATTAAAGGAATTTATGATGGCCAGACCAACTTTACAAAAATTACTAAAGGCTGTACTGTGGACTGAGAAACAACAACAGCAGACAACAACCTGAGATTACCATTCATGACAATATCACCTAGAATTCAATTCAGATATGTTGTTGTTGTTGTTAAGTGCCGTCGAGTCAGTTCCGACCCATAGTGACCCTGAACAGGGTTTCCGAGGCTGTGAATCTTTACAGGAGCAGAAAGCCTCCTCTTTCTCCTGCAGA
>NW_006408610.1:4912893-4914146 GCF_000296735.1 Chrysochloris asiatica | reverse complement strand
AGGTTATTGAAAATACCATGGCTTGGGTCAGGCGCACCTTAGTCCTCAAGCTGACATCTTTGCTCTTCAACACTTGTAAAAGGTCTTGTGCAGCAGATTTGCCTAATGCAATACGCCGTTTGATTTCTTGACTGCTGGCTTCTGTGAGTGTTGATAGTTGATCTAAGAAGAATGAAGTCCTTGGCAACTTCAATCTTTTCTCCATTGGTAAGAATGTTGTTTATTGCTCCAGTGGTGAGGACTTTTGTTTTCTTTACATTGAGATGTAATCCATAGTGAAGGCTGCGCTCTTTGATCTTCTTCAGTAAGCAAAGTTGTATTGTCTGCATATTGCATATTGTTAATGAGTCTTCCTCCATTCCTGTTGCCATGTTATTTTTTCATAAAACGCAGCTTCTCGTATTATTTGCTCAGCATACAGGTTGAATAAGTATAGTGAAAGAATACAATCTTGTCACACACCTTTCTTAATTTTAGAACATTCAGTGTTCCCATGTTTTGTTCGAACACCTGCTTCTTGGTCCAGGTACAGATTTTTCATGAGCACAATTAAGTGTTCCAGAATATTCATACTTCTCAATGGTGTCCATAGTTTGTCATGATCCACACAGTTGTAAGCCTTTGCGTAGTCAATAAAGCACAGGTAAACATCTTTCTCATAGTTTCTGCTTTCAGCCAAGATCCATTGGACATCAGCAGTGATAAACCTTGTTCCACGGCCTCTTCTGAATCCAGCTTGAACCTCTGGAAGTTCTCTGTCAATGTATGATTATAGTCGTTTTTGAATTACCTTTAGTGAAACTTTACTCGCATGGAATATCAAAGAGATTGTCTGATGATTTCCGCATTACGTTGGGTCACCTCTCTTTGGAATGGACACAAATATGGATCTCTTCCAATCAGTTGGCCAGATAGTTGTTTTCCAAATTTCTTGTGTGCCTCCTGTGCCACCTCACTTTCTTGAAAGATTTCAATTTTGATTCCATCAATTCCTGGTGCCTTGTTCTTTTGCCAATTCCTTCAATGCACCTTGGACTTCTCCTTCAGGATCATTGGCTCTTGATCATATGCTACCTCTTGAAATGGTTGAACATTAACCATTTCTTTCCTTTTGGTACAGTGACTGTGTATTCCTTCCATCTTCTTTTGATGCTTTCTGCATCATTGAATAATTTGCCCAGAGAATTCTTCAATAATGAAAGTCAAGGCTTGAATTTTTTTCTTCAGTTCCCCCAACTTGAGAAATGCTGAGC
>NW_006408610.1:4887416-4908379 GCF_000296735.1 Chrysochloris asiatica | reverse complement strand
TATGCAAATTCAAACTGAAGCTGAAGAAAATGAAAACAAGTCCATGTGAGCCAAAATATGACCTTGAAATATCCCACCTGCATTTAGGGATCATCTGAAGAACAGATCTGATACATTAAACACAAAATACCAAAGACCAGAAGACTTGTGAGATGACATCAAGAACATCATAGATGAAAAAAGCAAAAAGTCATTAAGAAGACAAGAAAGAAGGAAAATAAACCTACAAAACTGAAAATAGGGAACCAGAAATCGCAATTTATAATAAAGTTAACTACAAAGCAAAAAGAGGGAAGAGTATAGCTATTGAACTCCCAAATGGCTAGGTGGTGGTGTGGTGGTGTGCTGTGGAGTCGGTTCATCATGACCCATAGCGATCCTGTACAGGGTTTCTGAGATTGTAAATCTTTATGGGAGCAGAAAGCCTCTTCTGTCTCCTGTGGAACAGCTGGTAGTTTCGAGCTGCTGACTTTAGGTTCGCAGCCCAATTCGTAATCACTACGCTACCAGAGCTCCTAAGTGACTTGGTAGTCAGGTAGATTTCAAGATGAAACAGGCTCTTTCAAATAGGGGAAAAGTAACAAATTTCAGGATGACCTCAAAGAATATTAGTACACCTGCACATCATATTTTTAAAAAGGGTAAACCAAAAAGATTTAGTTAAAAGTAACATAACAGAAATGAAACCTGCAAAGAAAATTATGTGGAACAAAGAAACTAGCCAATACCCCCTAAAAAAAACACACAGTAAAATGACACCAGTCAGTTTATACCTATCGATAACTACACTAAATATAAATGGATTCAATGCACCAGTCAAGAGACAGAGCAGAATGGATAAGAAAACAGAATACTTAAATATGCTGTGGACAAGAGACTTCTCAAAAAGACAGAGACAGCTTAACTGCCCATCAAGAATGGTTAAACAAACTTTGGTTCATATGCACAGTGGAATACTATGTGGCATTGAAGAATTAGGGATCGGCGAGACACCTCAGTACATGAATGAAGCTGGAGGACATTATGCTCAGTGAGATTAGTCGATCACAAAAGGGCAAATACTGTGTGAGACCAATATTGTATAAGGTTAAGACAGGTTTTCTTAATAACAGAACCCATCTGTGATGGTTATGCAGGACGTCAGTCATTCACATGTTAACATGGGTGATAGGCAGTATACGAGAGGGAGACACAGGGAGGAATGCTGTAGTTATATATTTTGTTGTTGTTGTTGTTAAGTACTATGGAGTCGGTTCCGACTCATAGCGACCCCGTACAGGGTTTCCAAGGCTGCAAATCTTTATGGGAACAGAAAGCCTCATCTTTCTCCTACAAAACAGCTGGTAGTTTCGAACTGCTGACCTTGAGGTTAGCAGCCCGATTTGTAACCAGTACACTAGTACTGTGAACTGTTGGTACCTGGAGAGGATTGAAATCATTGTAATGAAGCAGAGTATATGATGTTCTGAATATAAAACTGATGATCTGCTCTATAAACCTTCACTCAATTCACAGTAATAGTTTAAAAAAAAAAAAAACTGTGCTCAGAGATGCTGTTCACACCTGTGACTCAGCACTTAGTGGGCCTAATCATCCCAGGAAAATATGAACCCATAATTGTCTTAATTCTGAGTACATGAAGGCAAATGTAGAGAAAAGCACTGACCTATGGTGTTAGTTTCCTAAAGGAGTCTGTGCTGTTTCCTCTTGTAATGACTTGAAATTAATTGTCTTGAAGTAGAGTGGGAACAACTTAATATTTAAGCCACTACTTAAAATAGAGTAATTCTGTGCTAATCTCCTTAGATGATAGAAACCAGACACTGTATTTGGGTCAGCTTATGGCTGCCAGTATAGACTTTAAAACTTTTCATTTCACAGCAAGAAATTCTTTCTGATTTATAGTTATGGCATAAAAATAAATCAAATCAAGCTTTCAATCTAGTGGTCCCTTCTTTAAGCTGGTGGCAGGTTTCCCATTGTGGTAATCCATAGCATTGAGGATGGGGAATGAAGCTGTAACTAATTTTCAGATTCTTCCTGATGTGCCTTGCTTGGTTTTATCTTGGGTCCACATGCACTGAAGTGGTATTTCTGGTGTTAGATGATAAGCTCAGATTCTTTCAGAGGATTTTACAGAAGCCAACATGGAAAAGACTTCAGTGAGGCTATCAGATATATAATTGACCGTGACATTTGTTGGAACTGCTCTGCTAAGAACCCCTGAGTACCCAAACTAGGTTTTCTGCACATTCACCTCTGGTCTAGAGTTACCCAGCTCATCTTAGACTTGTGCCAGCCTTCTCCACGTAATCACTGAATCATCAGGTGTTTATGTCATTATACTTTGTATACTTTCAATATCTAACTGACCTTTTGTGATTATTCCTCAAAAGGTCAGTTAGATATTACAGAATCATAATTGAAATAGCTAATATAAAAGTATTTCACATAGACATTTTTTTGTAGTTTCTAAATTAGGAAGAATTGGAATCAGCTCTAACAGTTCTTTACCTTTTCCTCAAAAAAAAAATGTTAATGACTCATAAATTTTAGGATTATCCATCCAAGAGAAAAATGGATAATATACAAAAAGGGGGAAATGACCAATAAACATAAGAAAAATAGTCCATGTCAACCAGTAAAAAAAAAAAATCAAAGCAATGATTTTTTTTTTTTTTTTAAGAAATGAAATTTAAAATAAAAATCTTTGCTAACATAGTAGCCGTGGATCATAGTTTACTAACTGCAAGGTCAGCTATTTGAACCCACCAGCTGCTCAGCAGGAGGAAGAGAAGGCTTTCTGTTCTCAGAACGGTTTACAGCCTTGGAAACCCTGTGTATGGTCACTGTGAGTTGGAATCGACTCAAAGGCACACAGCAACAGCAGCAGCATGCTAACCTAGTAGGTTAAGAAACAGTTAAACAAATGAATTTGCAACCCTATGTAGAGTTTCCAGGGAGTGGCTGGTGGGCTTGAACCCCTGACCTTGCAATTAGTTAGTCCAGTGTTTATCCTAAAGCACCATACCAGAACTCCTAGTGGGAGTAAATTTGTACTATCTTACCACTGTCATTGTGTACTTAAAACATGAACAAAGGTCCTTCAACCCAGCAGGTCTGCTATTAGACATTTATGTGCAAAAGTATGTGTATACGATGCTCACTAAGGAGCGTAGTGGTTATGAATTGGGCTGCGAACCGCAAGGTCAGCAGTTCGAAACTACCAGCTGTTCTACAGGAGAAAGATGAGGCTTTCTGCTCCCGTAAAGATTTATAGCCTCAGAAACCCTGTACAGGGTTGCTATGCGTCGGAATTGACTCCACGGTACATCACCACCACCACCACTACCACCACGAAAGATTTACAGCCTCGGAAACCCTGTACAGGGTCGCTATGAGTCAGAACCAACTTCACGGTACATAACCATCACCACCAAAGCCTGTACAGGGTCACTATGAGTCGGAACCGACTCCACGGCACATAACCACCACCACCGCAGTGCTCACCAAAGCTTTGTGGTTTTATAAGAAGAAACAAAGCTGGAAATGACAAATGCTTGTTAGTAGGGGGTCAGTTAAATAAAGGGATTTCATTGGTGGTTTAAAGTTATGAGACAGACCTCTGCTTTTTATATGCTTATTATTAAATAAAAAATTAGGTTACAGACAGAGGGGTAGTTTAAAATATCACACATGTATTAGAAACCTACATAATTTAATGTAGGTTGGTAATGGATTGTGCTTATACTTGGAGTGGTTGGGGGCCAGGGATGGGATGAATGAATTAAGAAATAAAGAGAACCAAACAGTGTTGACAGTAAAGGGGTTGTTGTTGTTGTTGTTAAGTACCGTGGAGTCGGTTCCGACTCATAGCGACCCTGTACAGAGTTTCCGAGGCTGCAAATCTTTACAGGAGCAGAAAGCCTCATCTTTCTCTCGTGGAACAGCTGGTAGTTTCAAATTGTCAACCTTGAGGTTAGCAGCCCAATTCTGATTCATAATAATATGAACTATTATTATTCATATTACTACAAATAATAATATGCTACCAGAGCTCCTTAGTAAAGGGGTAGAGGTGTCTATTCTTTCTATAATTTAGGTAAGCAGCCTTACCTATTGGCTTCATCTAAAATGTAAAACCATAGCTCCTGCCTTGGAGTGGGTTCTGACTCACAGTGACCGTTAGGAGAGAGGAAAAGCGCTCCCTAGGGTTTCTGAGACTGAATCTTTACAGAAGCAGAAGACTACCTCATTTCTCTCTGGAGGAGCAGCTGACCTTTCCGTTAGCAGTTCAATGCTTAACCCCACACACCATCAGAACACCTTAATAGTTTAAATTGTTTTTGTTGTTCTTAAGTGCCATCCAGTCGGTTCCGACTCATAGCGACCCTGTGTAGAATTTCCGAGGAGCTGCTGGTGGCTTTGAACTGCTGACCATGTAGTTCACAGCGCATTGCTGATCCTACAGCACCACACCAGGAGTCTCATAGTTTAAATAGTGAAAAGGGAAAACTATTTGCTTATAGGATACAAGATTTTGCATACAGGATTGTGTTAACTATTTAGAAGTGTTTTCAAGTTAGTGGTGTGGTTTATATATTAAGTGAAACAATCTGAATTTCTCCACAAAAGAAATCTAATGAAGGTAGAGGCATACATTGGAGATATTCCAGGTGCAGTTCCAGACTACTGCAATAAACAGAATATCAGAATAAAGCCAGTCACACAAATGTTTTGGTTGCCCAGTACATGCAAAAATTATGGCCACATTATACTGTGTTCTATTAAGTCTGCAGTAAATAGCATTATGAAAAGGTTTGAAATACTGTGAGAATTATCAGAATGTGACAGAGACACAAAGTGAGCACATGATGTTGGGAAAAAGTGGCACCAATAGACTTGCTCAGCACAGGGTCCCCACCAACCTTTAATTTGTAAAAATGCAGACTCTGTGGAGCTAGTTTGGTAAAGTGATGAGCAATGAAATGAGGTGTGCTTGTGTATAGAATCACGTTCCCCTTTGAGAGGCTTTGCATAACTGCCCTCCTTTGTATAAGCAGGATATTAGGCTGGGAAAGAAGAAACTAAAGGAATGTTTGTTGTTACAATTTAGGTCTGTTTTTAACCTCACAATCAAATAAGTTTGATATAGTTGCAAGATTAAAAAAAAATTATAATTGCATGTGTCCTGCATTTGCTAACTTGGCAAGGGATATTACTCAGCCTGTTAGAGACAGCGTTCCCTTTTTGTGATCTACACAGTAATCTTATAGATCACTAGTTTTCAAACTGTGTTGGCCACCTGGTTTGCTCTTTTATATACTCAGCTTTAGAAAGATATTCTTGAGCCAGGACTATGCTGCCTTATTATTACTGATAATAAGAAAAACTATACTCATTATTACCACTGATTTCCCACTTAAGGAATTAGAAGCTATAAAGTTTTCATTTCAAAGCAAGATAAAATATTGATCTTTTACTTCAGTCAGCAGAGTGACCTTTATGGCTTTAAAATATAGGCTTTTTCATTTTTGTTCATGTCAGTTCCTTGAATGAAATGAATTCTAGTATGAGGTATAAATCTCAAAAGGAGAAAGAAAAATCATTATTGACTTTTTTTCCTATACTCATGTGAACAAATCAGGTAGTTGCTCCATCATCCCTGCCTCTTCCCGCTGCAAGCAACTCACTAGAAAACCCCACAGTAATAAAAGTGGTGTATCAGGGTCACACAGGATAACTGTTGACTTTTCAAACAGAGCAAAAGCCGCATGTTTCGAGTACAGTTTAGTGGAGAGTCGAAGGAGCAGGCGCTGGAACGCTGCTGCAATTGCGTGCAAAGCCTGGCCCAGTACATCACCGTCCAGGTACCTGATGGAATCAGCCAGGAGCTGCCACCGAGGGCTGGCCCATTGAGGGCAGCTGAAAGCGCAGGGCAGGAGTGGCCTGAGAGTGTCCCGTTGCAGCCTGGCGTAAGTAGGCGATTGCAAGAAAGACAACTATGTAATGCACCACCAGAATTTGTCAACTTCACCAAGTTTGTAGATATCTAATGCTGAACAACTCATTTTTATTGAAGGCTAGATCCTCATTGTATCTTCCTATAATCTTCTAAATTAGAAGGAGCGGGAGCCCCAGCTGGCATTCTGGGTGTCACTATGGAACAGTGATTCTTAGAGTGTGGTCTGAAGACTTCTCCCCAAAACCTTCCTAGGGGTCTGGGTCACAATTATTTTCAAAATGTTACTTACTGTCAAGTCAGTTCTGACTCATAACAGCCCTGTGACAGTAGTCCTGCCCCACAGGGTTTTCTAGACTATAACCTCTGTGGAAACAAATCATTGTCTTTCTCTTACTGAGTGGGCTTGAACCATCAACCTTTTGGTTCGTAGCTAAGCATGTAACCATTGCACCACCAGGGCTACTTTTCAAAATAGTCGAAGATGTCATTTGTCCTTTTCTCTGTGTGACCATTTGCATTGATGGTACAAAAGCAATAGTGGCCAAAGCCTTAGCACCTGTCAAAGCAGGGGCACCAAACAAAAAGCAATTCTTCATAGTTTTGACCAGCCAGTCCCACTAAAACCAAACCATACCAAAGCAGAAATCCTGCCTACTAAAGTACCATGTTTGCACCAAGGAAAAGCACTTGTATGATTGTTACAGTTGTGGCTGACCTAGCCTCTAATTCCATAGCCACCATTATTACTTGAAAGAACAAACTGTTATTTACTCAGATCTGGGCATTCGGTGGACTTTTTTTCAAAAATGAATGCAGTAATAACCCTGTCACTTCAGGAAGACAATATGAGAGTGTTTCTTTACAATGACAAAATGTAAGCTTTCAAGTGAAGACTAGAATTTTTAAAAACATGCTTGATAGCTTCTTAACCTAGAAGACTTATCTCATGTTGATATTAATGACTAATTTTTTAAAAAAGCTTTTACTGTGAATTGAGTGATAGTTTTCATAGGAGAATATTGGTTTTGCACTTGTCCTATCATGTTTTGTTTCATTGTAATAATTACAATCCCCTCCATGTATCATCATTTAATGGTATTTGCTTCTATTCCCTTTGTTTTTTTTTTTGTTGTTGTTGGTTTTGATGTACATAAAAACACTCAGGAATATATAATCATTTAAACACCCAAAGAGTACATTCTGCATGCCAGCCTCTTGGCCGCCAGCACATAGCCTTTCTCTTTCCGTGAGTCTGGAGTCCTCAACTGCTCCCTCTCTCCATGTCCTCATCTCTACCTCCATCTCTGGTGTTGCTGCTTCTCTGGTTGGAGTTCCAGGTTCTGCTCATGCTCCTCTCCCTTGATAGTCCTAGGGTTCTCTGTTCCTAGAATCTAAGATTAACTACTCCCCTCTTTTTGTTACAAAACTTCTGCCTTTACAGTTGTGACAATTATAATTAGTCATGATAACAGTTACTCACTATTGAATGAAAAGAATCTTATCCTCTTCTCCTTTCACCAGACCCATCTTGACAAGATGAAAACTATTCAGTGGGGACTCCACCTTCCCCTACACACTCGGAAACTAAGCCAGCCACTTTGTGCCTTTATAGCTGCTCCCTTCCCGCCCCATTTTTGGTAGCCAATGTCTAAGTTGGTCATCCCTATCAATCCTGTATACCAAAGGGATAGGTGTGATCCTTGATGTGAAGACTCCTTCCCTCTCAGTTGGTATTTTGAGCTACTACATCCTGTACTGTACATAAGTATAGGTCAGGTTCATCAAATTGTAGTGATTAACACTTGCTTTGTTATCAAATTTCTTTATCTTCCTCTAGTCGAGCTCTAATTTTCAAGCCATCAAAGCTAGGTCAAACGGGTACTATCTGCAAGTTTGGGCATTCTTGTGAATCTCCCCCCACTTCATATCAGCTGAACACTTCATTCTCAGCTCTAACCCTCCATGGCTAGGTCAGTGTCCATGGGCTCAGAAGTTCCCATGTCTTCCCAGACTTTCGACCAACCAGCCCTTCCTCTTCTAAGGTGAACATAAATTTTTATGATCATAAAGGCTTTTCCTTGAAGCAGGTGCCACATGATTTCCTCTTGAATGTGTGTAGTTTGTTTAGTTTTAGTATTTTTAGAATTATTTTTCTTCTTTTATTGCTGCACTTTTTCTTTTTCTTATTTGAAGATGCCTTAGTATTAAAGCTGTCCATATCTCAAACCCTGGAGGTAGGTTCAATAGTATACCTCATCAGTCCTTGCTATATTCTTTTAAACATCTCCTCCCTACAAAAGGAATGGGCTGATTTATTATAAGGTACTTTTTGCCTATGATTCTTTGCCCTTGAAATATGTTTCTTTTCACAGAGGTCTCATTAACCAATTATTATTATTCCGATTATAATCGAGCAAACAGTGCAGGGGGCTACCAATTGTCTTATCAATTTGTCATACTGAGGTGGCTTCTGTATTGCAATGATACTTGAAGCTATGTCATTGGTATTTTAAATACCAGCAGGGTCACCACTGTTGGACAGATTTCAGTGGAACTTCCAGACTAAGACAGACTAGAAAGAAGGAGAGACAGACCCCTTCTGAATGGTTAGCCACTGAGAACCTTTGAATAGCAGTGGAACACTGTCAGATGTAATGCTGGAAGATGAGTCACTCAGGTTGGAATGCACTCAAAATATGACTTCTCAAAGTAGAATTGACCTTAATAATATTAATGGCATTAAACTTTTAGGGCCTTTATTTGTTGGTGGGGCACACCTCAAAATGAGGAGAAACAGCTGTAGACATCCATTAATAATCAGAACATGAACTGTACAAAATAAGAATCTAGGGAGATAGGAAAATGTCAGAAATGAAATGGATCACATAAAGATCATTGTCCTAGGCATTAGCAAGCTGAAACAGACTGGTATTGGCCATTTTGAATCAGACAATCATATGGTATTTACTTTGCCAGGAATGACAAATGGAAGAGGAATGGTATCATATTGTCAAGAAGAACATTTCAAGATTTATCTTGAAGTACAGTGCTGTTTGTAATAGGATAATATCTACATGCCTGCAAGAAAGACCAGCTAATACCACTCTTATTCAAATCTACACACCAACCACTAAAGCCAGTGATGATGAAATTGAAAATTCTACCAACTTCTTCAGGCTGAAATTGATCAAACATGCAATCAAGATTCAGTGACAATTCATTACTGGTGAAAGGAATGCGAAAGTTTGAAACAAAGAGGAAGGATCCATAGTTGGAAAATATGGCTTTGTTGATAGAAACTATGCTGAAGATTGCATGATAGAATTTTGAAAGACCAATGACTTTTTCATGGCAAATACCTTTATTCAGCAACTTTAACTATACTCATGAACCTTACTACATGGAATACACAGGAATCAAATTGACTGTTTGTGGGAAGAGATGATGGAGAAACTCCATATCATCAGCTAAAACAAGGCCAAGAGCTGACTGTGGAACAGACCATCCATTGCTCAGATGCAAGTTCAGGCTGAAGCTGAAGAAAATGAAGACAAGTCCTATTCCCACAAACAGTCAAAAGTATATCCCACCTGAATTTAGAGAGCATCTCAAGAACAGATATGATGCGTTAGACACTAATTACCAAAGACCAGAGAGTTGTGCAGTGACATCAAGAACATCATACATGAAGGAATCAAAAGGCCATAAAAGAAAAGACCAAATGGATGTTAGTAGAGACTCTGAAACAGGATCTTGAGCATAGAGAGAAGGTAAGATGAGTAGAAGAAATGAGGAAGTAAAAGAGCTCAAAGGACCTGGTTGGCCAGCATTATGGCAAGACCTGGGGACTCCTGGATCCAGAGTCAGTGACATAGCCACAGAGGACTAGAGTGGAGAATGAAGCATCCAGCTAATAAGAAGAGAGGGCATATGTACAAGAACACTCACACTTGCAGATAATACCCACTTGATCTGGCTTCAATGACTGGATGATCAGAAGAACTTAACTAGAAGACTAAAGAAGAGGAAAAAAAGAGTAATCTGATACAATTTGATGAACTTGACCTACACCTATGGATGCAGTAGCTCAAAAGAGGGAACAAATCTTTACAGCGAGGATCATTCCCACCCCCTCAATGCACAGGGTAGACAGGGATGGGTAACTTGGACACTGGCTACCCAAAATGGGGGTGGGGGGTGAGGGAGCTACAAAGGCAAGAAGTGTCTGGCTTAGAAGCTTTCAAGAGGAAGCATAGATCCAGAGGGCATGGAAGAAGGTAGAATCTCCAATCTGTCTAGGTGGGGCTGATGAAAGGCGATGGGGGATAGGTCTCTTGTGGTACAATGTTGTTGTTGTTGTTTTTAAGTGCTGTCGAGTCGGTGCAATAGTGAATAATTAATATCAGGACTAGCTGTGAGCTTTGGAAATGTAAAGGTAGACGTTTTGTAGCAAAAAGAAGGAAGTGGTTGACTTTGCAGGCTAGGAGTGGAGACCCCTGGGACCATGAAGGGAGAAGAGTGGAGTGTGGGACCCTACCCAGGGAAACAGTGATGCTAGAGATGGAGGCAGAGACGATGATGTGGAGAGATGGAGTGGGTGGGAACTCTAGACCCAGAGAGGGAGAGGGGCTGTGTGCTGACAACCCGGGGGTCAGGTTTGCGGGGTGTCCCCTTTGGTTGATTGATGATGCATGGAGGGAATTGTAACCATGGCAGTGTAACAATATACGATGGGATGAATGTAAAGCTAATGTTCTCCCATTGTAAGTTATCTTATAATTCATAATAAAACAGTTTTAAAAAAAAAGCTCAAAAGGCAACTTGAGAAGACACAGTCAAGTATTATAATGACGTATGTGCAAAGATCTGGAGTCTGAAAACCAAAAGGAAAGAACACACTGAACATTTCTGAAGCTGAAAGAACTGAAGTAAAAACCCAAGCGTCAGGTTGTAATATTGAAGGCTTCTATGGGCAAAATATTAAATGACACTGGAAACATCAAAAGAAGATGGAAGGTATACACAGAGTCACTGCACCAGAATGAATTGGTTGATATTCAGTCATTTTAAGAGGTCACTAACTGAAGGAAAAATTCCAAACAGTACTGGAGGAGGCATTGGCAAAAACAAGGCTCCCAGAATTGACAGAATACTAATTGAAATATTTCCACAAACAAATGCAGTACTGAAGGCACTCACTCATCTATGTCAAAAAAAAGTTGGAAAAGATCCATATCTATGCCTATTCCAAAGAAAGATGACCCAATGGAATGTGGAAGTCACCATTCTGTATCATTAACATCACATGCAGGTAAAATCTTACTGAAGATAATTCAAAAGCGATTGCAGCACTACATTTATAGGGAGCTGCAAGAAATTCAAGATTTAGAAGAGAACATGGAACTAGGGATGCCATTGCTAATGTCAGATGGAGCTTGTATAAAAGTAGAGAATAATAGAAAAAATTTTACTTGTGTTTTATTGACTGTACAAAGGCATTTGGCTGTGTAAATCATAACAAAGAATGGGAATTCTAGAACACTTAAATGCGCTCATGAGAAACCTGTACACAGAACCTGTTCATTCAGACAGAACAAGGGGATACTGAAAGTTTAAAATCAAGAAAAGTATGTGTCAGGGTTGCATCCTTTCACCATATTTATTCAGTATGAATGCTGAGCAAATAGTCTGAGAAGCTCAGTTATATAAAGTAGAACGTGGTATCAGGATTGGAGGAAGAGTCTAACAATCTGAGATATGCAAATGACACAACCTTGCTCGCTGAAAGGTAAGAGGACTTGAAGTACTTATTGATGAAGATCAAAGACTACAGTCTTCAGTGTGGATTGCACCTCAATATAAAGAAATCAAAAATCCCCACAACTGGACCAAGTAAATAAACTCATGATAAATGGAGAAAAGATTGAAGTTGTCAAAGACTTCAGTTTGCTTGGATCCACAATCAGTGCTCATGGAAGCAGCTGTCAGGAAATCAAAAGACATTACATTAGGCAAATCTGCAACTACTAAGAGGGCCAGACTTTAAACCTAGATCCAGTTGATTCTGAGGACGGTGGTCTTGGCACAACTTCCTTCTGTCTTACCACCATTTTACATAGGAGACTCAGTGGTGATACTGGATGCCGTGTAGAAATCACCAAGTAATGCTTGGCAGATATAATCGAAGTAGCTTTGCTTTTGTTGTTGTGGTGAAGTGCCATCGAATTGGTTCCAACTCATAGCGACCCTGTATAGGCTTTCTGAGGAGCGGCTGGTGAGCTTGAACTGTCGGCCTTGAAGTTCAAAATGACCTTGCAACGCAACGCATATAGCGCCACACAACAAAACAACCAAACCTATTACGATCAAATCAGTTCCCACTCATGTGATCTGAGACTATAAATCTTTACAGGAGCAGATCGCCTTATTTATTCTCCCACGGAGTGACTGGTGGGTTTGAACCGTCAGCTTTGCAGTTAGCAGCCCAACAGTGCCTATCCCACAACACCACTTGTTGTTGTTAAGTACCAAGGAGTTGGTTCCGACTCATAGTGACCCTGCACAGGCTGTAAATCTTTACGGGAGCAGAAAGCCTCATCTTTCTCCTGTGGAACAGCTGGTAGTTTTGAACTGCCGACCTGAGATTAGCAGCCCGATTCGTAACCACTACACTACCAGAACTTCTACAACACCATTGTTGTTGTTGTTGTTGTTATGTGCCGTGGAGTCGGAACCGACTCATAGCGACCCTGTACAGGGTTTCCGAGGGTGTAAATCTTTACAGGAGTAGAAAGCCTCATCTTTCTCCCGCGGAGCAGCTGGTAGTTTCGAACTGCTGACCTTGCGGTTCACAGCCCAAGTCGTAACCACTACGCTACCAGAGCTCCTTTAGGACTCCTTATTGTTAAGGTTCATCAACTTGGTTCGGACTCAGTTACCCTGAATAGGGTTTCTGAGGAGCAGCTGGTGAGCTTGGACCTCCAGCCTTGCAGTTCAAACTTACCTTGTGGTGAGTGCTTATCATACCAAGTATCCACCCCTATCTATTGTGTTAAGTGCCTTTGAGTCTGTTCCCACCCATAAGGAACCCTTTACAGGGTTTCTGAGAAGAGGCTGGTGGTAATAATTGGGGAATTCCTAGCTTCAGGTGCTCTGACACCTGGCTGTTGGTTGGTTATAGTGTTTGTGGCATATACCATTTTGGTTGGTGTCTTTTCCCAGCTATTTGAAGAACATTGTATTTTCCAATTTGTTGTTGTTAAATGTGTTTAGTACTGCTGAGTCAGTTCTGACTCATAGCGACCCTGTACAGGATTTCCAAGGAGTGGCTGGTGAGTTTGAGCCACCGACCTTGTGATTCAAACCAACCTTTCAGTCTAGTGTGTTACCTTACAGCACCACACTAATAATCTTACAGTAATTGCTAGTATAATCAATCCATGGATCACAGTGAGTTCTGTTCCTAAGTCTGTGTTTAAGTCGAATTTGTACATAAGTTGGAACAGTTAGGAACAGCTATATAAGGTCAGTAAAATGTTTGTTTTAGGTACCTTTCTTTCTATGCATACAAAAGCATTAAAGAAGCACTTCCAACTACACAAAGTCTGGAGCATAATATAGTAATAATAATAATGTTTTGATATGCATTGCAAAATAGTGTCCTTTTATTACTATTATATGTACCTTGAGTTTTTAATACAATAGGAGTCCTGGTGTGGCACTGTAGGATCAGCCCTGCACTGCTAACCACAACATTGGTGGTTCAAACTCCCTAGCCGCTCCTTGGAAACCTTATACTGGGGTGCTTGGAGTCAGAATTGACTCGACAACACTTAGCAACAACAACAGGCTTTTTTTGGGCGGGTGGGAGGGCTGGTTCATCAGAAGAGGTTGAACATAAATAAAGCAGACTTCTGTTACCTTTTCATATCCACCTTCACTTGCAGATGAACAAATTAACATTGTTGTCAATTAGCAAGGCTTAGAACATCTAGAGCCAACTGACCATGCTTAAGAGTAAGTGTCTGAAGCTGTGAGACGGAAGGCAAGAGAAGCCTGGAAGGTGAACTCCCAGTTGTGCAAACATTGGGAAGCATGGCCTCGAGCTTTCCTAGTTATTCTTCCTGATGACAAAACAGGACAGTTATTCCCAGGTTTGCCCTTATTGCTCTGTGCAAATTTGGATTCATGTTCCCTTTCTCAAAATCCATCTTAACAGTTGCAGCTATGCCAAGTTCTGGTCATTTTGCTGCTGAGTCAGGTGTGCTTAAGCACTCGGCTGCTAACTGAAAGGTAAGCAGTTTGAACCCACCCGCCACTGTCAGGAGAAAGATGAGGCCTTCTGCTCCCAGAAAGATCCACAATTCTGGAAACCCAGTGGGGACAGTTCTCAGTTGTCCTGTAGGATTACTAGGAGTCGAAACCCTCTTGACAGCAGTGGGTTTTTATAACATACATTTTTGTCTAAAATAGGTATTCCCTGCTTTACAAATAGAGATAATTCCATGGCTATTTCAAGTTCTTAGTCATTTCCTGGCTCGTATTTTAATTTTTAACTTTTCCTCAGCCTTGTAATTTTGCTAATTGTGGCCTAACCAGGTGTTTCTCAACCTGAGGGCTTCTGAGGCAACCCACCTATTTCTGGGGACAGAAGCAAGACAGGAAAGAGGATGACTGTTCCCAGTTTCTGTGTGACCTCTCTCCTTTGTTGCCACAAAAAGTCCAGGAGATGGAAGGTAGCCAGGGGCCGGCAGCCAGCTATTGTGTGCACAGAACCTTCCATCTGTATGGACGGAGGACCACCTAATCCTGGGGCTACTCCGCTGACCGCTGTTGAGTGTGTGTTTGTGGCAGGCTGGGTTGGTCTCCCCAGCTGTTTGAAGAACACTGAATAAACTGTTCCATATGCTGGGAACGCCTCAAGTATCAGAGCTAGGCCCCAGAGACTGACTTCCTGTTTTTATAGATGAGGAAATTGAACAGAGAAATGGGGTTTATCTGAGGATTCCTAATTCATTAGAGCCTGTTAGCCTTTTTTTTACTCATTTCAATTTAGTACTTAAAAAAAAACAAAAAAAAAAAAACATACACACAAAAACTTGTAATTTATATAGTATTCATGACCAGTTTTTTCCTTTCTTTGTTCTGTCCTTCCTCGTTGGTCCCCCACCCCTTTTTCTGATGTTTCCAGAGTTACATTTCTGCTAATACCTACTGACTAGGACCAAGGGCTTCCAGCTAGAACTCGGGCAGTCAGAGCATGTTGCTGATTGACAGGGCACCCTCCCCAGGGCCTGGGTTTCTCCCTGGTTCAGCTCTCATCTAGTGTAGCAGCCAGTGATCCAAAACTTAGCCAGAACCTTCAGCTCAGAGGAAGAGTGGAAAGGCGTTCAAAGATGCACGTAGTTGCAGGTGGAAGTGGCTCTCAGTCTTTCATGCTTCTAGAGTTATGTCCCAGTGGCTAGTATAAGGTAGGCTAAAATTGTCGAATTGTATTTAGGAATTTTACTTTTAAAAGAACTCATTCCCTGGTTTCCAACCTGTATGGACAGGGCTGATGAATAGAGATGGGGATAAGATAAGACTCTTGTGGTTCAGTAGTGAATAATTGCTATAATGACTGGCTGTGAGGGTTGGAAATGTAGAGATCGATGTTTTGTTACAAAAGGAGGGCAGGGGTTGAGTTTGCAGTCCAGAAGCAAGCAGAGGTGGAGATCCCTGGGACCATCAAGGGAGAAGAGCTGAGTGCGGGACCCTTATCCAGAGAAGCAGTGACTGACGCCGGAGATGGAGGCAGAGGCGATGATGTGGAGCAAAGAGATGGAGCGGCTGGGGACTCTGGACTCAGAGAGGGAGAGGGGCTGTGTGCTGACAGCCTAGTGTTGGGGGCCAGGCTTGTGGGGAGCACCCGTTGATTGTTTGATGGAGGGGATTGTAATCATTGCAGTGAAACGAAATACAATCGGATGAATGTAAAGCTAATGTTTTCCCATGTAAACTATCACTTAATTCACAATAAAAAATGTAAAAAAAGAACTCATTCCCTCAGCATACCTAAACTGGGTTTGTTTGTTTGTTTTAAAGTTGCAACCATTTTATGGGGTTGCCTTACAATTGTAGGGTGTTTTGTTTAAACTTTTTATTGCGAATTGAATGAAGACTTAGAGGTCATCAGTTTTACATTGAAAAATCATACCTTTTGTTTCATCTCAATGATTACAATCCCCTCCATGCAAGGACTAGTTACCTTACTTCCTCCCTGTGGGTCCTATCTCCATCCCACCCATTTTCCCATCCCTTCTCACCTTTGTCCTTAGGAAAATGTTGCCCTTTTAATCTTCAGTGCTTAACCATTTCATGATGAGCCTGCCTACTAGTGCTGTTGTTCCCCTGCCGCCCCCCCCTCTGTTTTCTGTCTACAGCTTGGATGACAGTTGGGCCACAAGCATGAGTTATATTCCACATCTGAAGGATGGTGGACAGCCCTAGTCTCGGGTTCCTACAGCCTCTTTCTGACCAATAAGCATAGCCTTTTTTAGAATTTGGAGTTTTATTCCACACTTTCTCCCCCTCTATCCAGGACCTTCTAATGTGATCCCTTTCAGAGCAGTTACAGTGGTAGCTGGGCACCATCTAGTTCTCAATGTTCTCAGGGTTGTGCTGACTGATGTTCTCCTGCACCATTGGTCCATTAGATTAGTTGATTCCAAGCATGTTTCAATTTTCATCACTCTTTCTTTATTCCACACACGGAGAGGCCAATAGTTGCAGCTCAGATGGCTGCTCCTGAACTCTGAGGAGCCCAGTCACTACTCACCAGAGTAAGATGTAGAGCATTATCTTGTAGACTGTGCCATGCCATTGACCACAGTGTCCTGTGAGCCCGTAGGCCCAGCACCTCATTGCCTTAAGATGTTTGAGAATCTAAGTTTTCATCATTTTACCCCCTGTATGCTCCACCATATCCACAGGTGTGTTTGCAGCAAAGGTAAATATCTATGTACAAAGATCCTTTGTCAGACCCTTATGTACTTACTTGCTCATACTCCCTCTCTGACCTGCTCAGCCTTTGTATTTGTCCATGTATCTGCCTGCAGAACACTGTTGTTCCAGGGTTTGTGTATAAAGCAGAATTTACCTCTATTCCCTTTAGCCCATGCAAATCTCCTTGTATTTTCACCTGTCTTCATCATTCTTCTGCCAACCTTCCTCTTGTATATTGCTCTTCACCATCACCCAAGTTAACATGACTACCCTGTAGCCAGTGAATTACTCTCCCTTCCCTCCTGTCCCTGCTAGCCATCAAAGATCGTTTATGTTAGCTTAAGAACCTTTTCTTGAGTTTTTATAATAGTGGTCTCATACAGTGTTTGTCCCTTTGTGATTGACTTAACTTCACTCAGCATGTCCTTCAGGGTCACCCGTGTTGAGGTGTTTTGCAGATTCATTGTTATTCTTCAAGGTTGCATAGTATTCCATTGTGTATATGTACCAAAGTTTCTTGGTCAATTCTTCCATTGATGGGCGGTCATCCAATTTTTTTTTTTTTTCTCCTATTGTGGCTAATGCTGCAGTGAACATGGGTGTGCATAGATTAGTCTTGCCATGGGTTTTTCTTTCTTGTGGACATGGACCAAGCAGAGAGATAGCTGGGTCTTTTATGTTGCTTTGTGTTTTGCTTTGCGGCCATGAACATGTGCTATTTGAGTGGTAATGTTACACGGTGAGAACTCATGGTTGTAAGACACTGGGCAATGCCCACTGCCACTGGAACGTGTCCTGCCTCCATGGTGCTTCCTCATTCTGGGGCAGAGTCTCAGACTTCCCTCCTTCAATAGCCCTGTGTGGTCAGTAGCAGCCCCAGTGTAAGCCAGTACATACCTACACTGACAGTGATTTTTACTTCTACTGATACTCTTTGATGACAAATGCTTGTGTTTCCATTTTGTTAGTGGTCTGTGGTGGTTACAGTTACATTCAGCCAGTCTCCTCATTGTGTGTCATTTTGTCCCAGTTACACCAGAACCCAGAGCAGCTGCGCAGTACATCCGGCCCAAGCACTCCTGAGGGAAGAGCCTCGATGACACGCTTAGCTCAGGTAGAGTGTGCGTCTATGTTCATTTGGTCACACACAAAAAACTGATTCCCTAAGAATGTGTACTCCTGTGTCCACTCCCTTGTTCTAGACTACAGCAGCCGACAGAATTCCTAAAAACAGTCAAAGCAGAAGACAGGCTGTTTCATCTGCCTCTGTTGTGAGGCTAGACCCAGTGGCACATACAAGGAGGCTTCAAAAAGTTCATGGGAAAATTCCATTATTTTTCACTTCCATATTTCAGTGACCTTTTTGAAGCCCCTTTGTACTAAAGAACTGTTCTCCTAAGGAAGTAAAGAGAGGAAGAAGAGTGGTTTATATAGTAAATGTGAGACAAAAAATTTAATCACTGTTCTCCCAAAAGGAGTATGGGGAAAAACTTCTATTTAATTTTGGCAATGAAATCTGAGACCTGTAGGACAAGTACTGCACTGCTAACCGAGTCAGTCGGCTGCTCTGTGGGAGAAAGAGGAGGCTTTCTGCTCCTGTCAAGACGTATAGCCTCGGAAACCCTGTACACGGGTGCCATGAGTTGGAATAGGCTCACCGTCAGCTAACAACATTTTAAGGCACATGTCAATATGAATTTGGAGGCGGGCAGGTGAAGTACAGTTTCTGTCTGAGCGTGTCCTCAGTGCTCAGCCATCATGCCTGATAAAGCGGACGGTCAGCGAAAAGGGGACGACCCCCAGCGAGGTGGACTGACACAGTGGTAACAGCTGTGAGGATGGCGCAGGACCGGACAGGGTTTCGTTCTGTGTGCAGTTGGAACTAACTGACAGCACCTCCTGACAAGAGTCTTAGCTAAGGATGTGTGAAAACCTGAGAGGAGTCACCTCTGTCACCACAGACCTGCTTCCAGATACTCCCAGCCTTTCCTGGAACAGTCTGCTGCTTACCAGAGAATCCCAAAGACCTATTCATTCATATCAGTTACCTGATGTCTGTTTCTGGAAACTCCTTGAGATCCATGTCTCTTCCTCACTGATTTCCTGCTGCAGCCATGGTGTCTGCCTTCCATGAGATTCTGTGTAGAGCTCATCAGTATTCAGGGATGAATGTCCCTTTTCATGCAGCGGTCACACGTACTGTACTAACAGTGGTATGAAAACCATGGGTGTTTCTCCATCGGTCTTACCACTGACTCAAAAGAAATGGGCAATTATATGTAAAATAAAGAACACAGCTAACCCAGCAACTATGACAAACATTAAAAGGCCTAATTTTCCAACAGCAAGACAGACTTCATAATGCCCAGTTTGTAGCCTTGGGGCTAGGGGCTCATTGGATCAGAGTGGCTGAGGACACGTGTTGTTGTTAAATTCTGTCAAGTCAGTTCTGACTCATAGCGACCCTGTATAGTGGTTCCGAGGAGTAGCTAGTGAGCTTGAACCACCGACCTTGTGGTTCACACCAACTTTGCAGTCCATCGCATTAACCCACGGCAGGACTGTGGAGCTGAAGAAACAGACAGGGATGAGTCCTTATTTGAGAAACACCAACTGCTATGAAAGGTACCTTAGCCCAAGAATAAATCTGTCTTGGAAGAAATACAGTCAGAATGCTCCTTAGATGCAAGAGTGGTAAGTCTTTGTGTCATTTACTGTGGACACGTCATTAGGAGGGACCAATCCCTGGAGGAGGGTCAGCAGAAAAAGAAGAAGACCCTCAAGCAGACTGACTGACTCAGTGGCTGCAACAATGGTCTCAAATCAAACAATTACGAGAATGGCACAGAACAGAGAAGTGTTGGGTGGCTGTGCAAAGGGTCGCTATGAGTCAGAACTGACTCAATCGCACCTAACAAAATAATTCTATATTGTGTAAATTAAAGTCTAATTTATTTACACAGTATATAAGAACTACGGTGCAAATGAGAAAAAAACCTGTCTTGGAGCTCATGTTACTAATTTGCTGAAGCCTTCTGGGCAAATTATTCTGAAAGCTATTAAAACCTGTAGGAAGGAATTTAGCAATATGTATCAATATTAATCTTTTGCCTATAATAATTCTACTTTACCTACACAAACATACATTTACCAGTAGTTCATAAATGGACAACATAAATGTCCATCCACAGGACGTGGACTAGTGAAGTGTTGTTCAGCCATCGATGAGATGAGCATGCAATCCATCACAGTGATGCAGATCCCCCTCACCCCCGCGTATTGACACTGAGCTTTTCAAACGGAAGCTACACTGTAACTCAGTGTGTAGGGAGCAGGTTTGAAGGACACCCACTAACACCCGCACAGCTGTCACGGAAGAACAGGCTCCGTGTTCCTTTCCTTTTCTTCTTCATAGCTTTAGGAGAGTGTTACAAGCTGATTTGAACGTAGAAAAGTAAGTTTCTATTATAGATAGCTCACAGGAAAATGTCCATTTCATAGAAGTACACCAAACCCTGTCAGCCCTAGGAAGGGAAGTGAATAGAATTCATGTGAGAAGTACATCAAATGACTTAGAGAACCAGAAGTGTGGCTGACCACACAGCAATGGTGTCGACTGGCAGCCTGTGGGTGGGAATGAGAATCCAGTACCATCAGCTCTTCCAAATAGTCAAGCAGTCCTACTTTTATTTGAAGTATCCTGGTGTGGCGCTGTAGAATCAGCACTGGACTGTGATCCACAAATTCAAACCTACGAGCTGCTCCTTGGAAACCCTATACAGGATTGCTGAGTCGGAATCAACTCAGTGGTACTTTAACAACAACAATAGCATTCAAATGTTGCCAACATAATAGAGAAATGGCTACAATCATACATTGACAGAGAACTTCCAGAGGTTCAAGCTGGATTCAGAAGAGGCCGTGGAACGAGAGATATCATTGTGGATGTCTGATGGATCTTGGCTGAAAGCAGAGAATACCAGAAGGATGTTTACCTATGCTTTATTGACTACGC
>NW_006408610.1:4854046-4886141 GCF_000296735.1 Chrysochloris asiatica | reverse complement strand
ATTAGGGAATGCAAATGAACTCACTCCACACTTTACTAGAATGGCTAAAACTAAAACAAAAACAAACAGCTGATACTACCAAATGTTGGATGGACAAGGAACGCCTGGAGCTCATGTTTGTGGAATGTAAAATGGTCCAGCCACCTTGGGCAAGTCTGGCAGCTCATTATAAACCTAAATAGACAACCACCAAGTAACTCAGCAAATCCCACTCCTACATATGAGGGTAAGTCAAAATGTATTGCTAGTGGGGTTCTAGTTCATACACACATGGGTTTATTCCAAACAAAACATCATTAAACATGTCTCTGTGATAAGTGGATGGCTACAGACAAGTTCTCTCAGGAATACACTTGTCTTCGTCATGGTTAGGGTGCCTTCAAAGACCAGGTCCAATCAAAATAGTGGCTTCCGAGGGAATCTGCTGGACCAAAGTCAAGGCAGAGAGGTGAGCTCAGAATGTGATGGTAACTCTTTTTTGGAATTCCAAAGGAATCTTGATAGGTTTTTTTAAAGGACGCAGGACAACTACAGGCACTTATTCAGAAGTTTTAAAGAAAACTGAAAAGTGCAACCCCAGGAGGGCTGCAGCTTTCCCGTCACCAGAGGGCGCCTCTTCATTCTTGTGGGGGGGGGGCGCTGCCTCCCCACAACTTGGTGGGGAACCCTTGCCCCGCCCACCATACAGCCCTGAATGCCCCCCACTTCAGAATTCTTTTTGATCCCCAAACTTAAAGAACATTGATAAGGAACACATCCTTCTAGAATGCCAAAACTGCCATCTTGAGGTGGTGTAAATCTGAATGCAGAATTCTTCGGGGAGAGGTTAGAGAGATGGAAACACCGCCTTTAGAGGTGGATAGACCTAGATGGAGGCTATGTTGAGAAACAGTAGCCTCAGATTGTGATATTTGGGTTTAATAAAGGTTGCTATGATTTTGTAACAATACTTTTTGACGTGCCCTAGTACTTACCCAAGTGAAACGAATGCTCATTCACACAAAAACTTGTTCATGAAGACTTATAGCAGTTTACTTAACTGCAAAAAACAAAACCATTCAAACGTACCTCACATAGAGAGTAAACTGGTATGTCTAGGCAATGGGATATTACTTTGCACTGAACTGATACCAAGTTGTTGGAAAAGTTCCACTATCTTTTAATTCTGTTTTTCCACAAACTTTCTGAACTATTCTATACCCTCAGCAACATAGAGTAATCTCAAGTGCATTATGTGAAGTAAAATCAGCCAGACTCAATTTGGAAAAGGGAAAACCCTAAGTACAGAGAACCGACCAGTGGGTGCAGGGGCAAAGGGTGAGCAGAGGTTCTGACGAGGGCTAGCATGAAGGGAACATTTTAGGGTGGTGGAAATGCTCTGTGTCTTGATTGTGATAATACAGGATTTCTATGTGTTTATGAAACCTCACAGACTGTGTACGCCAAAAAAAGCGAAGCTTACTATATGTAAATGTAAGAGTATTTTTAAAAGAAATAGCTGCAGGGCCAAAAAAAGATAAGTGTAAGCTAAATGTGGGCTCCTGGGGAGGTCAGTGTGTGAATTAGTTAGGACCAGCGTCTACACGTGGTGGGTTACTCACACCTGCACCAATGAGGTGGCAGGTGAACCAAGTCAGCAGGGCTCCTTCACTGGTAAGTTCTTGCTAATCCACAAGTAGTCTTCATTAAAGCAAAGGCTCAACTTTTTACATGCTTTTTAATGATACACATTTATTTCGCTTTCTATATGTATTTAAAATAATAGTAAGAGTTACTATGTTCAGAGTGGAGGCCTGGTGTGGTGCTGTGAGCTAAGCACTGGACTGGTAATCATAATAAGGTCAGCGGTTCAAACCCACCAGCCGCTCCTTGGAAACCCTATAAGGATTGCGATGAGTCAGAACCAACTTGACAGCACTTAATTAACATCTTCCTCACATCAGCCTTGCAAAGCTAATGAATTTTTCATGACCAGTTTCCCTGAACGTTCCTTAAGACAGAGTTTCGCTGTGCTCTGTTATTCAGACTCTTGCTTTCACTACCGTCTCTAATGTATCTTTTGTGATGTCCTTGCAGTCTCTCCTGACATCGGAGGAGCTTTCGCTTGCCTATAGCCAGTCTGCATGGGGTGCTGAGGAGATAGGCCCTGTTCTCCGCTTGTGCCTAATGGACCAGAATTTCCCAGCATTTGTGGAAGAGGTGGAAAAGGAACTAAAAAAGCTGACAGGATTGAGAAATTAACACTTGATGTACATACATAACTCAGTTGTTTGAAAGTATTAAAAAAGCATCTGCCTTCCTAAAATTGGAGAAGGTACCAGAATAAAGAGTATCATTCCAAACACCTTTTATCAATGTTTTATTTTTAAAAACCAGTAAATTCACTTTTTTATACATCATTGCACTTCAACAGTTACACAGAACACAAGTACATGCATCTAAAGTTACATATGGCATGAGAACCCTGTTAGGTTATAAAATCTACAATCAACCATCAAATCAAAGTGGAAAAAAAATACAGTGTCAAACCAAAAAGTAGAACTAGTTGCATAGAATACCACCATGCTGTAACGTTTCAAGGTCATTGAAAACAAAAGGTAAATTATAAAAGTTTGCTTTAATTGAATGTACAAGAATAAGGTTCAACACATCAGTGCAAAAGGATTTAAGAATTTACATGATTTAACCGAAGGAAAAAAAAAATCACTTAAAAAGCAATCATACATATATACTGCAATTCATTATATCCATTCAGTGGCCTGTACCAGCGTCTGATTTAAAGTCGTAGGTTAAGCCCTTAAAATTATACATATCAGTTTATATTATACTCATCTTTATGTACTAGAACTGCACAATTTCCTCATCTGACAACATACAATAAGGAGTGAATGAATATCAGCAGCTTAAAAATGAAACAAGCATTTAACTTTATTTTTTGGATTTCTCCCACCCCAAAAAATATAAATATATATATCTATATATTTATATACTGTATATATCTGTAGGTTTTGCTGTACTTTACAAAAGTCTCACTAGATGGCAGCAGTGCATTTTAGAGCATTGCCAATTTCACAGCTGCATTAGGTAAAAAATGGCGCATGCATGATCTGATCCCCAGAGGACCTATCACTTCCATTTAAATATTATAACCAAAAAAAAAAAAAAAAAAAAGGAAAGGAAAAAAGGGAAAGGAAAAAAAAAAAAAAAAGCAACATTCACAGCACATCAAGCCCAAAATAGTTTACACCTTCTACACTGAAGCATTGTTTAAAATGTCTGGCTAGGTCATTCTTACGGAGCGGAGCGGCTAAGTAAGGCATGCTGAGACAGTCTTGTGGTGGTGCGCACGGGGGAAAGGAGGTTGAAAAATGTTGTGAGAGCCAAAGAGGTCCAAGCGGAAAATTTAGCAGGTCATGTTGCCACCAGTTTCAGGAACCTAACGATCTGTAAAGAAAGAAGAATTTGGAAATTAAAAGGGAAGATGCTGTCACTCAGGACTCCCATCAGGTGACATGTAAAACACAGCTTTGCTTCAAACAGCATGCTCAGGGATGTGGTGTGAAATTCTGATCTCCATGTGCCTCACAAGACAGCATTCAGACCTCTGCTGCCTGTACACCACACCTGTCTTGTCTGTCTGCCCTCCAACGCTAATTGGCCTCTGGGAATAATCCACCTAAGAAGGTGACAATTGTTCACTCTTTTTAAAGACAGATGTGAATACTGGTACAATGTTATTTCTTTTGAAACATCCTCCATATTATGAAATGGCATTTATGTAAACATGTGAGACAGTGGGGCAGACGGGATTTGTTGAAGCAAGGTCAGCGGCTCAGAAATGAACTAAAAGGTCTTACAACTTAAACTGGAGGATCTGGTAACAAGGTCAACAGAGGCACATTCATGTGAAGGTAATTTTTAAAACTTCTACAGAAGGCTATACTTACATGAGAAGCAGTACTTAGTTTGTGTTTCTCTGACGCAAGTTTTTATCTTTATGATTGTTGGTGGAGTTGGTTTTCCTTTGGAGGAAAAATTGCATTGTAAGAGTTAACATCAAAGCACCTACTGAAAGTATAACACATGGAAATACAAGGAGTCTTTCACTTACTGCCATCCCTGGTGATGTAGTATGAAATTAGACTGCACAGGATCAGTTCATGAAATACCCACAAACCTTCACTTCATAGATCCTTTTGACTCCCAAGAGACGACATACAGCTAACCTCCCCTTTACTGACTATAATCCACTTACTAGAAAGGTGAGAAGAGGTTCAGTTTTTTTCTCTGATGACCACCACCGCCCCTTTTTGCCTGACAATAGATAGGCGGTGCTGTGCTCTGTCGTACACGGTAACTGTTTGCCTGCCACTCACTTCTTAGCCCCCAGTCTAGGCACTTCCACCCATCTTGGGGACATGTACACTTGCAGCTCCACCCCTCTTGGATTCTAGCAGTTGCTAATGGGGCTAGACAATTTGCCCCAATTTTAAGGTCCAGCTTAAAACTGACTTTTAAGGAAATCTGAAGTCTCAGATATTTAGTCACTTCCCCCACATTATTAATTTAAGCACAAAAGATGTAGACAATTTGAAACACTTTTTTTTCTTTCTTGGCATAGTGTTTTGCTTTGCATTGCTACTCAGAACTGTACTGCCTGTCCTGGGACTCAAATGATCACCAATTAGGGTCAACGTCAGCCTGAAGTCTACACTGCAACACTCACTCATCACTCCACTCACTAACCGCCCTACAAACTTAGCAACTCCACTCAGCTAAACAGCAGAACAACATAATTCAATCAGAAAGGGTTGGATCAGTGTCCAGTACAGTACTTACATTGGCCCAGCTGGTTCATCGTCTACACAGGTGTTCAATTTTTAAAGAATCCATTGAAAGACAGAAGAAAAGAGAAGTTGTTAGACTCTTGTGTATGGATGAACAGAACAGCAAATCGCAAGTGGCAAACATGGCTTAGTCATAGCATTTACTCAAGGCCATTCCATCTGGAGGTGCAAAACACTCATGGAGTTATTTCTAGACTCAAGTTTTTAATGGCAGGTATGTTGTTTCAATGGTTTTAGTTAACACTTTGAATGCTTGTCATGAAAAACTGCAACTGTAGCGGACAGATAGGCTGCAATGTCATTATACTCATCTTGTCCCCAAGTTCCAGTGGTTCACTCAGAAATAGATGAGAAGACAAACCAACATTTCAGTTGTAAAATCCTGCTGTTTGTTTTCTTGTGAATGCATGCAGACTTTGGGCTCAATCCTACAACGTGGACAGTCTTTAGTCTGGAGAACGAGTGAGGAAGAGGAAGCCGCAATAGTTGAACCTAACATGGGAGCAGCCATGCTGGGCTGTGCTAGCAACCGGCGTGTGGCAACCAGGGATGTTCTGTGACACACCAGGGAGTGTATGATAGTGGTGACCGCCCTCACAGAGAAAGACAGGCTCACTTTTGTGCCCTGGCCAAAACCAGAACCCAAACCCAGATGAGCCACGGGATAGGTTTTTTTGGTTGGTTTTTTAAATAAAAAAAGCTTATCGTGTCTGCGCGTAGAAGCCATCTTAAATTATTTTCAGATTCTGATTTGTGACTTTTTCTTTTCCCATTTCTCCTAAGGGCAGCTTGGTCCCCTTCCAGCAGGGATATATATACACGGAGAGAATGGTGGGGTGGGGTAGGGTGTGGGGGAAGACCCCCAAAGGGGAGGGCACAAGTTAAGTGCTCTTCGTTTCTTTTGAATGGATAAAGCCAGGTGGACTATGATCCAAAATGGTCTGTTTTCATGGAGGGCGTACAGAAAACCTCTCAGCAGGATTCCACAAGGGGGCTTGGTGCACATGAAGCGGTTATGGAGGTCACAGTCTCGGGGTAGGCATCTGCAGGAGCACACGTCAGGAGTAATGTCTGTCACAGGGAGACATTGCTCCACCTGTTCCCTCGAGGCAACGCAGAGGCAAAGCCACCGCCAGCACACACAGTGACTGGAGCAAAAAAAAAATATTTCAAAAACAGAAAAAGAACTCATCACAAACCAATGACTTATCAGCCAGAACGAGAGGCCAGCGACAACACTGGTGTCCACAGGAGTCCAGTACTAACAACAATACACTATTGGAACAGGAACAGAGACCTCCCCCCCAGACATCTATGTGCTGTGTGTGTGCAGTGGAGACACCCAGAAACATACTAAACACTGAGACCCACAAACCCAGCCTAAGTCCTCCCCTGTGGCCACCTCGGCACGCTCCAACACCCTGGACCAGCCGGCTCAGCTCCATGCTGGGGCACTTAACAGAAGAGACACGGAGCAAAACAAGTCTTTTTAACACTCTGGCTGTGCCCCGCAAAATACAAAAATCAAATGCGAGTCAGCGGATTCAAGAATCTCACCACAGTACTCCCAACTTTAAAAGGTGAGGGGGAGTCTTAAGGGGCAGAGGGAGTCGGGACAGCCAGGCTCATCGTTTCAAAGCACAGCACTGACGCACCGACCCGACCCGAGGACTTCACAAGCTCGTCTTTCTCTTGGTTGTGGGGGCAATCCCTGGTGTCTGGTTAGTGTCATCATTTTCCAGCCCAACAAGCTGATAACGTGCAAAGGACAACATGGAGGCGTTTTAGCAACTGTGGTTCCAAGTGGGTCTGCCATGCCTTCAAGGGGAGCAGCTGTGATTCACCCGAGTGTCTCCCTCTGGTGGGCCCTCCATCTCCCCCCAGATGCACTCCACAAAGAACAAAGAAAAAGACTGCTGCCTCCCTGCTCTCCCGGCTGCATCGTTCTCTGCAACACCACTCTTACAGGTCAGACATAAAAACGACTTGACCCCAAAAGAGGAAGTCAGGAGAGAGGAAAAGAACAGAACTACAAGGGGGGGAGGAGGAGGATTAAAAAAAAAAAAAAGTACAAAAATCAAAGGAAATGAGGTTAAACAGCAAACTGAAATCCAAATTAGTTGTGAAAGTGAATGAAGGAAACTTGAAGAGAAGTGTTAACATTATGAACTGTGCATCGTATAGACTGAAGCGGAGATTAAACAAACTCCAAAAGCATGCATATCGCTCACTTACCACCATGTTTTAAGGGTATGATGCAATTGAAGGGGGAAAAAAAAGAAGTCATAGTAACCGACAAATATCAACATACCCCAAACCCTCAGGCCGGACAGCCAGCTTACACTGGGACTTGCTCGCTCTCCCCTCAGTGCTACTCAGCCACTGGCTAGATGAGAGGAAGACGGGGTGGGGATGGAAACAAGATGCTCTGGGACCCGGCTTCTGAGAGGACCGTTCCTAGGTGTGTGCATGGGGAGGTGGGGGTGGGCGGGGTTCCTCATTGGATTATTGCTATGAATGCTGGCTCTACAGAAATGGCTTTTACCTTCACACCTCACCACAGAGGGTGGCATTGTGTGGTTGCTAAATCTACTTAGGCTTCGCCTTAAACTCCAGGGAGATTAGTGGTTACTTCCAATTTCCTTCCGTTTGGGGGGCTACTGTATTTCTCCATCTGGCATCTTGTTGCTGACCCCTAGTTAACACACTGAGTGTGTTGGGATGGCATTTTACAAAGGAGCATTTCCTTTCCACCACCTGTGGCTTGCTGTGAAGCTATCATTGTTTGGACCATCTCATAGTCTGGAACATTCAAAGAGCTCCTAACTCTCAAAGTGTCTGGAAGAGCTTGACCACGTCAGGGCCACTTAAAATAGCCTAATGAAAACCTCATGGTGTGGCTCTGCGGGTTAATGCACTGGACTGCAAAGTCGGTTCGAACCGCAAGGTTCAAGCTCACCACCTGCTATTTGGAAACTCTATACAGGGGTCACTATGGGTTGGATCCGACTCGATGGCATTTAATAACAACAACAAAAACCTCAGGTATCTTCTCCACCAGTAACTGAAAGTGAGGTAATCAACATTATCCCCAGTTGTGAAAGTGGAACTTCTTGATGCCACCGCTATTGTCTAAGTTGGTGTCTGTGAGGTCCCTAAAATGCCCCTGCAGGAATGAAGGCAACTAGCAGGTTCACTCCTACCTCCCCAGGGACTCAAATCCCCCTGTGGGCTTTAGTTCCTGCTGAGTTCACTGAGCAGCATAGGTGGGGGGGCGGGGGTAGGGCGTGTCAGGTGGATGGCAGGCCAGAGGGACGGTGGCTTGGCCTAGCCCTCTTAGAAAAGATCAACATGTTCATAGAATACAGTCAAATGGTGAGCAAAGTGGAAAAAGCAAGCCTTCTTTGGCTCCATGACTCATCTACTCTTGGAAACACTGAAGGTCAAAGGTGAAATATGGAAAGCCCACTCACAAGACAGCTGAGTGGAAACGGATCCTCAAAGAGACCACAGGAGGGCCAAAGAACAAGATGTGAAGATCAGGTATAAAATGGCTCGAGTATACGCCAGTAGATAAAAAGACAGGGGCCTTTTGTGCTTAGTGCAAATACACCTTAAAACACTATTTGGTTTTTGTGGGACATGTAAATGCCATCCCTTTACTGGGGAAGCATAAAACCCACACTCAGACTACACTCTGTACATGGAAGTTTATGGGCTTTCAGGTGTTTGTCTTGTTTGCTTCACGATTTTCCATCATGGGGCTGAGCCACCAAGAACGCTCAGACTGCCCCAAGTATAAATGCTATGAGTTCATAGAAGAAAAATGTTCCATGAGCCTGAAATAAACTCTAGGTATATCTTGATAACATGTACTTCTTTGGCAGAGGAAAAGCATGTCAGGCTTATTTTAAACAAAGAAGAAAAAATGTTCCCGTAGCATAACGGCATGAATAAAAAGTCAACACAGCCATCGAAGAGGTACTGAAAGGTGAAAACTCATCACCAGCTCTTCAGCTCCCTATTTGTGTGTGCTGTACTGTCTTCTTCATTCATTCCACACAGGGCTGGGTGCCCAGAGCGCCACGTCCGTCTGGGGAGGGGCATGGGAAAGGAAGCCTCAAGGGGTGAGTTTGCCGTGGCTATAAACTGCAGAGGTGTCGAGGGGAAACTGGTTTAAGGAGGAAAAGTCCCAGCAGAAGGCCAACTCACTGAAGACCAGTAGGCCTTTCTGGGATGGGGGCAGGAGCTGGGAGGAGTTTGGGAGATAGAAGTTGAGAGCCAAAGGAGAAATTAGGGGATGGAAATGCTGCCACCCAGGCAGGCAGGTCTGATGGGACCGGCGCCACCTGGCTATTAGGAAGGGAAGTGCACTGCAATCCTGCCAGCGTCCCCTCTTGTTTACTCAAGTCAACAGTTAATAAAAAAGTAAGTAAAAGTTGCTTGCATTACAGTATGCCAAGAGACTAGAGCAAGGAGTTTTTATTTTGCACTTACCCTGTAGGTATCTCACACAGGACTCGTTCACTATCTAGGATAATAATTCTTCTTAAAAGAGCTTTTCCCTCCAAGAAGCTGTTTTCAAGATTTCCCAGCCACTGATGTCTCCTAACCAAGGAGCCCTTAGGAAAAAACCAGGTATCTGCTTTCCTGGGCAGGTGCCTACACTTGTCAACTGCAGACAATACTGACCACTCCTCAAACCAGAAGCCCTCTACATATACAAGGGTACAGCCTCCTGGTAAGCTAAGTGGCTTCCTCTGAGGAAGACTGGAGTCTCTGGTGGGGACACGGTAAGCTCATGTGTCACTCTGCCACAGGAATGGTGGCCAATGTCATCCCCAAATCAAAGGCAGTGTTGAAGTCCATCTTTGCCTACTCATACCTGACATTTAGTTTCTCCTCCTTTCCAAAGGGCAGGCTGAGAAACGATATTTTAAAAACCAAAAGCACTCTCAAAGGATTTAAAGGCCCTTTGGGGGTAAGAGTCATAACTGTTCCAAAAGAGCCAAAGCTGAAAACACACAGGAGATATGTAACTGTTTCCTCTCTGGTCTAAACAGACGTGCAATTCGCCTTAGCAGGAAGGAGAAAAAAGTCTTAAGGGTGGACACAGAGAAGCAGTTCTGTGGACCTAGAAGGAAAGGAGAAAGCCTGGGGCCACTCCTGGGTTGCAGAACTATCCCACTCCTCACGAGCAGGCCCATCTGCTTCCCCACCTCGCTCACTGCTGGGAAGGGAGCCCAGCAGGTCTTCCATCCCACATGCAGCACCTATCTGTAGTACTCACTGCTTACGGCTGGCCCAAAGATTCAGGAGTTGCTAAGGGGAAAGGGAAAGAAGGGAATAGGCATTGCCCACAAACATGTCCTCTCACACGTTCGTCAGGCCACTGGCATACCTGTGGACAACACTCCTTCTGAGGGAGAACCAGGCCTCACCATTCTCTACTCAGGTACAAGGGAGGGCAGGTGAGAGGTTCAGACAACTCTGTGCTGGCTGAGCGCCACAGCGCGCACAAGCGCAAGGCCCAGGCAGTCAGACTACAGCTAGCAACCCCATCAGCACCCAGAGTCGGCGTCCACTGAGCTTGGGGCAGCACACCATAAAGCATACCTTTCCCTGGCCAGGGAAGTGGTAATGGCGGCTGGGTGTCTGATGGTGTGTGTATGCTGGGGGGTCAGGAGAGCGTGGTTCTGATAGAGGTCTCCAAAAGTAGCTCCCAGCTGGTTCTAAGTCAGAGGGTTTGAAATGGAATATTCCTGACACATAACCTCAAACTAAAAACTACAGTTTTTTTCCTAGGATTTTTCTGATTCCGGGTATATGCAATCATGTAAGACTTAAGTTCTTCAGACCCTTGTCAGCTTGGAGCGCTGTCTTGGGGCCTGGACTCCCCGCGTTAACCCTAGCCATCTGTCTTAAACTGGGTGGGTATGGCAACTGCTGTCCACCACTCTTGTCTGGAAGGCAGACAGAAAAGCTAAGAAAGAGCTTTGAACACCTACACATGAGACTAACAAGGGAAATCACAAGCTGACTTGTTTTACTGCGTTTTGGACGACAGTCTGACTGGGCAGGTCATTACTAGGGGGCTACACCAGGCAACCAACTAGATACTGGAAGTCTGCCTGAAAGGCCCGGTGGTCTTCTACCTTGGGGTGGCTTCTAGGCTTGACCTGCCTTCTCCTGTCTGTTGAGATGAATAAGAGTGGCAGCTGCTGTTGTCCACATGGGGCCTGAAAGGCAGATGGACTGGAGTTTGGAGAAGACTCAAACAGAGGGATCAAGCCAATGAATAGTTCCAGGTAGCCAGCTAATACAAAAATATCTTGGGAGTGGGGAGGTAAGGAAGCTGTCTAAGAATCTTCCTTTTCTCCTTTTTTGGATTAAATCCCAACATTGCTACAGTCCTCTTTGAGTGCCTGCAAACCACCCCAAGGAACAAAGCCCAACATTACAGCTGTTTTGAGGGACGTTCTTACCGTCAGGAACCTCATCTGGCCTCTTCCTCTTCTCGTACACGACAATGATCACCACAAGAATGATGATTTCAGCCAGAATTCCCAAGAAAGGCCAGAGGGGGGCCAGGTGGCTCCGTACCCTGAGGACTGTGATAACAGATTTGGTGCCGATGGAGTTGGTAGCGTTACATTGATATTCACCAGGGTCTTCTGTGATCTGGAGGTTCACAATGCTCAGCTCAGTGTAGTTTTCCTTATTGATGATGAAGAAGCGGCCAGAGGTATTGCTAATGTCCTGCTCAGGAGCAGAAAAACAACACACAATGGTCAGACTAGGTGTCTGAGCAGTGGTCACGAGAGGGCGGTGGTGTTGGGCACCCTGAGCAGGGCCTCCCTGGGATGAGGAAGCGCAGTCTGGTACTGATCCAGCCAGACCATCTTTGTCCAAGGAACCCAGAGCATTTCAGTAACAACTTCCCTTCAGTAGCATCATCACCAACAAGCCTCTGACACACCAAGGCAAACACCTCCCCTGACACTGGCCCTCTGGACTTCTCCAACCTAGCAAGTTCTGCTGCAAACACCATGAAGGAGACCCTAGCAGGAACAGGACCAGGGAGAGGGGCCCTCTGGGGTCAGGTGGGTCTGGTAACCTTGGGCCTGTCTGCACATTTCCTTCAGGCTAGGTGAGTGCTGAGGAGTGTGGTCATGCTGTAGGGTAAGTAAGTACTGGGCAGCTAACCACAAGGTCAGCACTTTGTCCACCAGCCGTTCCATGGGAGAAAAATGAGGCTTTCTGCTCCTGCCTCAGAAACACTATAGAAGGTCACTATGAGTCGGAACCAACTTGGTGGCACCTAACAACAATAACTGGTATGGCGTTGTGGGTTAATGCGCCAGACTGCAAATCTGTTTGAACTGCAAGGTCAGCAGTTCAAGCTCACCAGAAGCTCCTCGGAAATCCTATGTATGGCCGCTGTGGGTCGGAACTGACTCAACGGCACTTAACAACAATAACAAGTGAGTTCTGGGATGTTTCCTTAAACTTCCTCCAGATGCACTGCTAAAAACTTCTTCCTAGTCAGAGCACAGAAAATCTGAAACAGCCTTTTCTCCCTTTTAGGGAACAGCAGTTAAAACTTACTCATTCCATCAACTAATATTAATTAATATATGTTTTATATCCTTCTAAGGAGTTCTCTGCTGTTCATAAGGTTTTCAGTGACTAAATATTAGAAAGTAGTTCATCACTCCTTCTTCCTAGTCTGTCTTCATCTGGAAGCTCATCTGAAATCTGTCCTCCATGGGTGACCCTGCTGGTATTTAAAATACCAGTGGCATAGCTTTCAGAATCACAGCAACTCACAAGCCACCATAGTACGACAGACAAACAGACAGACGAGTGGTGGTCAATGAAGAAAAGATGGAAGTTGTCAAGGACTTCATTCCTCTTGGATCAACTATCAACACTCATGGAAGCAGCAGTCAAGAGATCAGACGACGTATTGCATTAGGCAAATCTGCTGCACAAGACCTTTTAAAAGTGTTGAAGAGCAGAAATGTCAACTTGAGGAATAAGGTGCGCATGATCCAAGCCATGGTACTTTCAATAACCTCATATGCATGTGAAAGCTGGACAGTGAATAAGGAAGACCATAGAAGAATTGATGCTTTTGAGTTATGGTGTTGGAGGAGAATATTGAAAGTGCCATGGGCTGCCAAAAGAACCAACAGATCTGTGTTGGATGAAGTGCAGCCAGAGTGCTCCTTGGAGGCCAAGATGGCCAAACTTTGTCTCTCATACTTCGGACATATTTTCAGGAGGGACCAGTTGCTGGAGAAGGATATCATGTTTGGTAATGTGGAGGGTCAGAGAAAAAGAGGAAGACCCCCAAAGAGATGGAATGGCCAAGTGGCAGCATCAATGGGCTCAAGCATGGCAACAGCAGTGAGGTTGGCCCAGGATCGGGCAGTGTTTCATTCTGCTGTGCATAAGGTCGCTATGGGTCGGTACCGACTCCATGACAACAACAACAAGGAGTTTTGGTGTGGCACTGTAGGATAAACTGTATGATGAACCTTAAGGTTGGTGGTTCAAACACACCAGCTGCTCCTTGGAAACACTATACAGAGCCGCTATGAGTCAGAACAATAACAAGGGAAAGGAGCAAAAGGCAGCCAAGCCCACCACCGGGATCATATGGACAAGGCCGGAGAGCTGAGGGGCTTAGTCAGGAGCACTCTGGTGAAGAGCTAATGTGAACCAGATGAAGGAGGGGGAGGAGCTTCCACACAGGGCGAAAGACGAAGGCACAAAGGAGTGACAGAGTCCACAGCCAGGGCTCGGGAAGCTGGGACAGGCTTGTGGCACTAATCTCCTGGGATACAGGCAGAGAAAAAAACTGACTCCAGTGTCATCCCCCTTCAACAACTAAAGCACAGGCAGAAACAAAAGAAGAAGGGGAAGAGAACCCCTAAACAATGTCTTGCTGTAGCATACAATTGTTGGCCAACACTTGAGTGCAGGTAAACACAGCCCCACCTGTCTGTCAAACCAGGTTTGTATGTTTGCCCAACAGGTTTCAGTGGAGCTTCTTCTTCAGCTAAGAAAGACTAGGAAGAAAGATCTAGTTTTTCTTTACCTGTGGTTTTTATTCACAACTAGGGTGATCAGTATCATCAAGCCTTCAAAAGGTAGCTTCTGAACACTGTCACATAAAAGACTTCCCTGCATCAGTCAATGCAATCAGTCACAGGGCAAGGGACTCATCCTTTTGCCTTGGACTAGGTGACTGAGAACAGCATCAAAAGCACGCTGTCTTCTAAAGAGATGCTGAAAACGATGCTGTTGTTAAGTGCTACTGAGTCTGTTGAGACTCATAGCGACTGTACAGGGTTTCCAAGGAGCGGCTGGTGAGCATGAACCAATTTTGCAGTTCAAAGCAACCCTTGCAATCCAGTGCATTAACCCACAGCGCCTCACCAGGACAATGAGGGGGCAGATATTCTTCCCAGAGTATATTCTGAAAGGGCACCCCGCCGGCTACCGTCCCACCCACCTCCCAGTGGGTGAAAGAGAGGGTAGGGATGAAGGTGTAGGAAAGAAGTTATATTACATCCTGACACCCTGCAGCCAAGAGAAACAAACACCGAAAGAACTGCCCAAAAACTGGGGACAGGGCAGGTGGGGGAGGTGGGCAAGAAGAAAGGGAGATCAGTATCTATCTTTCCAGTAGGGAGCTGAAGGAAACTTGAGGAAAATGGAATGAAAAGATAATACAATTTTTCCACAAAGTTTTCAAGCCCCATGTTGATATGTCTGGTGTGTGCCTCTCTCTCTCTCTTTCTTTCTCAGGAAAGGGTTATTTGGAGTTATAAAGGAAGATCAGTTGATCCTTCTACCATGTAGACAGTCATGATGCTCAAATTCGCTCCACTTCAGAAAGCTGCCCTGTGGATTTGAGGAGACTGCAGTGGGAAGCTCAGGAAAATATCCCAAGATCCAGCATTTGAATGTCTGCCGTTCAGAGGCTATCAGAGGCTAGCTGAGTGGGGTAACAACCAAAAGTGGACAAGAGAAGACGAGTAAGTGACACCTGCCCCTCTCTCTATGTCCGCCTCATAGTCAAACCAAAACAGGGACCCAGACCAAACGCAACAGCTCCCTGCAGCTCCCCAGGCTATGGGAGTTTGGAATTGGTCTGGAATATGGAGCTTTTTAAGTTGGTGCAAAAATACAAACAACAGAACACTTGCTAATTGAACATACAACTGGTGTGCAATTCAGTGGAAACCGTTCTGACAATCACGGTGTGCAGTCACCACCAAAACCCACTGTCAAGTCTTCCATCAGCATAAATAGGAACTCGATGCTTCTTAAACAATGGACTAAACTTTTTAACAACAAAGAGTTTCCAGAAAGCTATGGGGTGTATCCAGAAAAGCAAGTTAGAGCACAGTTGACATTAAATATTTGGAAAAAATTAAAAGCATTTTTGCCTCAGCACTCAACTGAGTTTCAGGCTGCTCAACAAATTGGTTTTCAAAGGTACTTGGTCTAAGAATACCTTTTCTTTTCCCTACCTCTCTTTCCTCAAAAACTATCTTTCTGTCAAGTGACATATTCACTCAAAAGTAAGAGCAAGTAACAAAGCTAAATTTTGAATGTTTCTCAAAACACAACAGGTAATGAAAGAGTCTGTGAGCATAGAAGAATAAAAAGGATAAAATTGCCTACTTCTGAGCACCAACCTACTCTGGCCAAAGTTCAAGGGCCCTCCACCCCAGAGGCCGCTATGGAGAAAGGGCATTTCCTCTCCAGCGCCTTAGAAGACTAAATGTCCTGTTGATCTTTGAGGACCTGCCCTGAAAACACTCAATCAGCATCTTCAGCTCTTAATGGCTTTCACCCCTATTAACAGGTTTCTAAAAGCTAGCCATCATTGTTAATACTGGCATAACAACACCTTGACAGTTTATTACTGAGATGTTATAATGTGCAAAGAACAATGGACCTGGAATCAAAAAACTGGATTTGACCCTTGGTTTTGCCACCCATTTGCTGTGGTTAACATGCAACCTTTCTTTTCTCCATTGAAGAATAGTTAAATTCGGTATCTCTAAGGATCATTACCTTGCGGTTCTGAGACTCACAGTGAACAAGGATGTCTGAAGTTTTCTGCTAGGCATACTAGGCTTGGGGATAGGAGGAAGACTTGTCAATACAATAACATCTCTGATGGGAAAGGAACTGGTCAGATATCAGTAAACCAAAGAGGAAGTGTGAGAGACTAAAGGTTTTCTAAACAAATCAGAAGAATTACCTCACACGAGGGAGACGCACATTGTCTTTGATCTTTCTGAAGCAGATAATGTCAGATACCCAATGTTTAAAGTGGCCTTTGGACCTCATCAGGTGACCCAATTCCTAATCAGTTCTCCGTGTTCCAGGAATATGGAATACATACTAATAATTGCCCTCAGTGCCCTATCCATAAAACAAGGAGGCACATTACTCTCTTCTTCAGGATAAGCCAACTAGAATAGTAGTAAAAGTTTACGCTCATTCGGTGTCTTGAAGGCAAGAAATCTAGTCCCTAAGCAGACAGACAATCATGAAGAGGGGATACCTGCTGAATGGAGACTGTCGGTGGCCTCCAGATTCATGAATAAACTATCATGACCCTGGAGAGGGTAACTGAAGCCACGCACACATCCAAGGGTATGGCTGTTACAACAGCTGGTCCAGTTGTCTCCACCTCCCCAGAAGAAATTTCAGCAACCACACTGACCAGACACCAAGAACCAGGACTGCCCCCTACTCACCAATAAAACACCGTTCCCCTTCTTTTGCCATACCCACTCTGGGTGCGGGTAACCAACTGACTTGCAGTACATCATGGCGTCTTGCCCTTCATTCTTGTTCTCGCTCCGCTTATGACCAGTGATGTCAGGAGGGGCTGTGAGAAAGAGTGGGGAATGGTTACCATGGAAGCTTGTCCTGAACAGGGAGACAAAGGCCCCGTCTATTGGCTCAGAATCAGTCTTTAGGTTCACTTTTATCTTCAGCTTTGAGAAAGAGCATTTCAGGACAGAATAGGAAAATGGGACCAACCCCATCTACTACCCCTTTTCCCTTACCCCAAACTAGCAGCCCAAGAAGACACCAGGGTTACAATACATGAGGGTCTGATATAGGTGTTTTCCACTCTGCTAGGAAAATGTACAGCAGGCCCAAATGCCCTAAAATAATAAGGCTTCTTTAATTAAAGAAAAGGTGTACAGAAAACTATTATCTCCTCCCCCAGTGAAGCTGGTTTGTTTTTTCTTAAAACACCTGCACTAACAATGACTATGATCATGCCTACTGTCAGATGCTACCTTAAGGAAATGAGGGATCCTGAATCGTACACCTAAAATCGAGTCTTATTGCAAGGTAGGTAAAAAACAACAAATGAGAAGCTACTTGATGCGTCTTTGTTATGAATATTCCTCAATTGATTACAAAGGCTCTCCCAAGAAAGAGAAAATCCAGCAATGTGGTCTTCACAAGGCAAAAGAATGAACAGGGAATTCAAACAGTTTCCCAAGGGATTAGATTAACAGCTGAAGGATTTGCCTCACAAACCTGATTAGCAACCATCTCAATAAACTACATCTTAGAGCAATGCCTAGACCTGCTGGAGGATGCTCGTCTTCTCTGCTTTTAGGGGTCACCTACAAAGACATCAACAGCACCTGAGGTCGAAAGTCCCTTGCAACACTCCAGGAAGACTGAAATAGGGACAAATTCTTTGAATTTAGTCTTCTTTTATCTTAACTGTATTTTCTACCAATGCCTCACCAGTTACAACAGCCTGAAAGCAATAAAACTCAAGGAAGGTTAGATGTATGGCACTGTGCTTGGTCCAAATTCCAGTTTTGCTGGCTCTTTCATTATTTTGTGCTTCAGTTCTACTCCCACTATAAAATGGAGATAATCCTTGTCCCTGTTGACCTCCCAGAGTCTTGAACAGATGAATAAAGATGTCAAGACATTCATTTTGTGACTATCAAAACTTGTACAATTACATGTATCATGGGCTGATTCCATCTGCCCCTGTTTGACTGACTTGGTGTTCATTCCATGGCTTAAAAATAATCCAAGGTCCTGGTAGAATGGACAACACCTCAAACAAAAACTCAGTCCATGCCGCTGAGTTTAGTCTGACTCATAGCAACCCTGTTCAGGGTTTGCAAAGCTGTAACTCAAACTGTCTACAACCAGTCACTGCCACACTGAGGTCTGCTTGGCACCACTCAGTGGGAGGTGTTTCCTAGACAGGAAATCGCCTCTGTGTATTTTTCCCAGGTAAAACACTTTACTCCATAAGAAGGGAGTGGGTCAGACTGGCTTCACTTTGATACACCCAAGCCAAATGTTTTCCAGTCACTCAGTTCACTTCTTAGACCTAATGTCTGGCTGGTCAACCTTTCCTCAGAGCTTTCTGCAGGCAATCCATTATCAGTGACCATCTGAGTATCTCAAAAGGACAAGCTTTGTGACCACACACTAACTTCAACAGCACCTTGGATGAGCAAGGGCACGCAGCGAGCAACAAAGCCATTACATGTCGCCTCTTGCTGTGTTTCATTCATTTGACAAGTATGTGGTAAGCACCCACTACATGCCAAATACATCAGAGAGCAGTTGGAAGGGTGATGGTGATTTGGACCCTAGTAGTAGCAGTAGTTGTCAGGAGGGCCCAGTCTCTGGAAAAGGAGATCATGTCTGGTAAGGTGGAGGGTCAGAGAAAAAGGAGGAGACCCCCAACAAGAAGGGTTGGCCAAGTGGCAGCATCGATGGACTCAAGCATGACAACAATAGTGAAGTTGGCCCAGGGTCGGGTAGTGTTTCATTCTGCTGTGCATAAGGTAGTTATGAGTCAGTACCGACTCGATGGCACCTAACAACAACAAAGTAGCAGCAGAGAAGGTGATAAAGCAAGGAGATTTTGGATACATTCCGAAGGCTGAGTTGATGTATTTGCCAATGGATTGGAAATGAGATGTGAGAGAAAAAAAGGTGCAAGAACAATCCAAGGTTTTTGGCCTCGGTAACTTCGGAAGTGAAGTCACCAATGACAACAAGGAGAAGGGGTAGTTTGTTGCTTTGGTTTTGTTTGTGGTTGGGGTAGTGGTGATGGTCAAAACCAGGAGTTCGGTTTAGAACATGTTAAGCTTGAAACAGTTAACGTAACATCCAAGTGAAGCTGACCAGTGGGTAGACCAAGGTGAATAGATACATTTAGAAGTCATCAGCTTACATGTGGTATTTTTTCCATTGTCAAGCTCTTCTGCCCCAAAGAGAACATTCATTCTGACCCAGTTACTGGACCAGTTCCAGTAGTTGTACGAATTTAAAACTGTCACCTTCTACTTTAGGGACTCATCCCATGATTAAACATTGTTGTTACTGTGAAGTGCCGTTGAGTTGATTCTGACTCATAGCGACCCTGTATAGGGTTTCCAAGGAGCAAGTGGTGGGTTTGAACTGCTGACCTTGTGGTTCCAAGTCCAGTGCTGATACTACAGTGCCACACCAGAACTCCAAGATTAAACATTAGAACCACCTAATAGGCTAAAAGTTGAGTTAGCACACAGCTCCACAAACCCTAGTTCACTGTTCTGAAAGGACCTAGACTTTAAGCCAGGGGTGAGGGTGGTTTCCTCCCTTGAAGTTTAGGAGAACAGTACTTACTTACCCTTTTCGTTCATCGATTTTTGGTATTACATGTCCATGCCACTGTTCAGTCTGACTCATAGCAACTCTGTACAGGGTTTGCAAAGCTGTAACTCTTTTCAGGAGCCAAAAGCCTCATTTTTCTCCCATGGAGAACTGCCAACCTTCTGGTGAGCAGTTCGGTGCTCCCTACAATGCCACCAGGGCTCCACTTTGGTATTTTATGTGGCTGTTAAGTGCCAATGAGGCGGTTCCCACTCACAGCGACCCTGTACAGGGTTTCCAAGGCTATAAATCTTTGCAGAGGCAGAAAGCCTCATCTTGCTCCCAGGGACCAGCTGGTGGGCTCAAACTGCCGATCTTATGGTTTGAAGTCCAGTGCTTATCCTGCAGAGCCAGTACACTCTGGAATCCTATAGAGGCTTCTATTTATAGATGAGAACATGGCCTCTGAGACACATACAGGAGTCTAGCTAACCCCACTTCACTTTGTTGGCCATGTTTACAGTGTGAGCTTACAAGAATGGGTTTTCAATGGTTAGGTCTATCTCCCACTATATCCTCCTTATCTTAGCAGAGAATACCCAATGAAACCTAGGAATCCCCCCTCAACCTGATGGACTGAAAAGAGTAAAGCCTGACCATGCTACCACTCACTCGCCTGGCAGCTGGCCGTACTGTGGTGTTGTGCATTGCTGTGATGCTGGAAGCTATGCCATCAGTATTCTAAATACCAGCAGGGTCAGCCATGGTGGACAGGTGTCAGCAGAACTTCCAGAAGAAGACAGACAAGAAGGTCAGACAGACTCCTTCTGAACGTTTACTCACTGAAAACCTTATGAATAGCAGCACAACATTGTTGCTAGAAGATTAAAAACATAAACAGGATCAGAACAGTGTCAGATAGAGTGCCGGAAGATGAGCCCCTCGGGTTGGAAAAGCACTCAAACTACAACTAAGGAAGAGCTGCCTCCTCAAAGTAGAGTTGACCTTATGACACAGGATGGAATAAGCTTCAGGGACCCTCATCTGCTGATAGAGCACAACTCAAAATGAGGAGAAACAGCTGTAAACATCCATTAATGATCAGAACATATCATTAATGTGCAAAGTGTGAATCAAGGAAGGAAAATTGGAACTTGTCAAAAAATGAAATGAAATGCATAAAAATCAGAATCCTAGGCACAAGTAAGCTGAAATTGACTGGTATTGGATCATTTTAAATTTGAAAATCATATGTTAACTATACTAGGAATGACAAATTCAAAAGGAATGATATCATGCTCAAAATAAAAAAGAACATTTCAAGACAAAGCTGTCTGTGATAGGATAATACCCATATGCCTACAAGGAAGACCAGTCAATACCACTATTATTCAAATTTACACACCAACACCAAAACCTAGTGATGATGAAATTGAAGAATTCTACTAACTTCTCCAGTGAGAAATTGATCAAACATGCAATCAAAATTTATTGATAATTACTTTTGGATTGGAATTGGATAATTACTTTTGGTGATTGGAATGCAAAGGCTAGACATAGTAAAAGGATCAGTAGTTGGAAATTATGGCCATGGGGATAGAAATCATACTAGAGATTGCAAGATAGAATTTCATAAGACCAATGACTACTTCTTCATTGCAAATACCTTTTTTAAACAACATAAAAGACTACTATACATGTGGACCTCACCAGATGAAATACACAGAAATCAAACTGACTACATATGTAAAAAGAGACAGAGGAAAAGCTCCATATCATCAGCCTAAACAAGTCAGTGGAAGAAGACTATAGAACTATATGCAAGTTCAGGCTGAAGCTGAAGAAAATTAAAACAAGTCCATGAAAGCCAAAACATGATCTTGAACATATCCCACCTATATTTAGACACCATCTCAAGAACAAATTTGATGCATTAGACACTAATGACTGAAGACCAGAAGAGCTGTGGGATGACATCAAGAACAGGTAGAAAGCAAAAGGTCATTAAGAAGACAAGAAAGAATGAAAAGACCAAAATGGATGTCAGAGAGACTCTGAAACTAGCTCTCCAATATAGGGGTGCTACAACAAATGGAAGAAATGAGAAGGTAAAAGAGTTGAACAGAAAATTTCAAAGGAAAGCTCAAAAAGACAAAGTCAAATATTATATTGAAATGTGCAATGACTTAGGGTTAGAAAACCAAAAGGGAAGAACATGCTCAGCATTTCTGAAGCGGAAAGAACTGAAGGAAAAACTCAAGTCTTAGGTTGCCATACTGAAGGATTTTTTGAGCAAAATATTGAATTATACAGAAAGCATCAAAGAAGGTGGGAGGAATACACAGTTACTCTGCCAAAAATAAATGGCCTATATTGAATCATTTCAAGAGTAGCATATGATCAAGAACCAATGACACTGAAGGAAGAAGTTCAAGGTGCACTGAAGGTACTGGTAAAGAAAGCTCTGAGAAGGGATGGGATCTGAATAGAAATCGTTCAACAAACTGAGGCAGCACGGGAAGCAGTCACTCATCTATGCTAAGAAATGTGGAAGACAACTCCCTGGCCAACTGAATGAAAGAGATCCATATTTGTGCCCATTCCAAAGAGAGGTGACTCAATGGAGTGCAGAAATCATCAAACAATATCATTAATATCACATGTAAGTAACATTTTGCTGAAGATAATTAAAAAACAGCTGTAACAGTATTTCAACAAGGAACTGTTAGAGGTTCAAGCTGGATTCAGATGAGGACATGGAATGAGGGATATCACTGCTGATGTCAGAAAGATCTTGGCTGAAAGAAGAGAATATCAGAAAGATGCTTACCTATGCTTTATTGACTAGACTATGCAAAAGCTTTCAACTAAGTGGATCGTAACAAGTTAAGAATAACATTGCAAAGAATGGGTATTCCAGAACACTTAATTGTGCTCATAAGAAACCTGTACATAGACCAAACAGAACAAGAGGATACTGAACGGTTTAAAGTCAGGAAAGGTATGCGTCAGGGCTGTATCCTTTCATCATACTTATTCAATCTGTATCCTGGGAAAATAATGCAAGAAACTGGATTATATCAAGAAGAACGTGGCATCAGGATTGGAAGAAGACTTAATGGCACCTAACAACATTTCACCCTTAGAATGGAAGACTCACCACGAATGTACTGGCAAGACCACAGGAGAGAGAAAATAAATCTAAACTACAACACTCTAGCCCTAAAGCAAGTGATTATTACAACTATCACTTTAGCCTTGAGGTCAAATGAAAAAGTTTTTCACTTCTTGCTCAATCAGAAAGTCTGCTCCTGTCCTACTAGCTGCCATGCAGGGCAGTAGCCACACAATAAGGAGACCAAGCTCTCAGAGCACATGGACGCTGTGATCCCTCAAGAGTCTGCCCCTTATCCTGAACCCCATCCAAAATCTTCTGAGGTTGGAAATCTCCACTTGAAAGGACAAGCAGACCAGCCTGGAGCAGCTAGAGGAACAGAAGATACTTCTTGAAAGAAAAACCGATAGGAAAAATACAAAACAATAATGGTAGTCCGATTGATTACTACAAGAACAAGCAAGTTGCTCAGGCAGGAGAAATCAAGGCAAGCGGTCAGGTCCCCTCAGGGCAAACCCCCTTCCAAGACTAAGATTCAATGGGAATACACGAGCAGACACATGCTCTGACTAGTGACCACATTGGTCACTGATAAGGGGAAGTGAGGGAAAAACAGCAATGAAGCTGCGAGCTAAGTTCAACTATGTTCAACAGACTCCTGTGAGCCCACAAAGAGACCTGGTTGGCCAGCAGTGTGGCAAGACCTGGGGACTACTGGGCCCAGAGTCAGTGACATAGCCACAGAGGACTAGAGTGGAGAATGAGGCATCCAGCTGATAAGAAGAGAGGGTATATGCACAAGAACACCCACACTTGCAGATAATACCCACTTGACCTGGTTTCAATGGCTGGGTGATCAGAGCTCAACTAGAAGAAGAAAGAAGAGGAAAAAAAGAGTAATCTGATACAATTTGATTAACTTGACCTACACCTATGGATGCAGTAGCTCAAAAGAGGGAACAAATCTTTACAGCGAGGATCATTCCCACACCCTCAATATACAGGGTAGACAAGGATGGGCAACTTGGACATTGGCTATCCTAAATGGGGGTGTGGTGGCTTACAAAGGCAAGAACTGATTGGCTTACAAGCTTTCAAGAGGGAGCCTAGATCTAGAGGGCACGGAGAAAGGCAGAGTCTCCACTGAGTAATAATCCAATCTGTCTGGGCGGGGCTGATGAAAGGAGATGGGGATAGGTCTCTTGTAGTACAATAATGAATAATTGCTATCAGGACTGACTGTGAGGGTTGGAAATGTAAAGGTAGACATTTGTAGCAAAAGGAGGGGAGTGGTTGACTTTGCAGGTCAGGAGCAGAGGTCCCTGGGACCATCAAGGGAGAAAAGTGGAGTGCGGGACCCTGTCCAGAGAAGCAGTAACCCCAGAGATGGAGGCAGAGACGATGACGTGGAGAGATGGAGTCGCTGGAACTCCAGACCCAGAGAGGGAGAGGGGCTGTGTACTGACGACCAGGGGACAGGCTTGCGGGGTATACCCTTTGGTTGGTTGATGATGCATGGAGGGGATTGTAACCATGGCAATGTAACAATATATACGATAGGATGAATGTAAAGCTAATGTTCTCCCACGTAAATGATCACACAATTTACAATAAAACAGTTAGAACTTAGAACTCAGAGTCTACCTGTGGTTGACTTTTACGATTTCCTGCATCTTCTAACAAATAAAGCAGAAGTAAAGGTGTGGACTTTGGAGACCCAGTTCCCCAAAGGAACCAAGGCTTTCCCCTGGCTGTCTCTCTTGGATGGCTTGCTCTGGGAGAGGCCAGCTGTGTTGCTGCCTCAAACAGCCTACAGAGGGGACCCATGTGATGAGGAGTGGAGGCCTCCTGCCTACAGCCGTGTGAGTAAGCCCTCCAGAAGCAAGTTCTTCAGGTGACTGCAGCTTCAACCGGCTGCACGATGGAAATAAATCTCATGAGAGACTCAGAGTCCGAGCAAGCTGCTCCCTCACTCCTAACCCACAGGAACTGTTTTAAAGCACCAAGCTGGGGCTACTTACTATGCAGCAAGAGAGAATACATTATCTAGCGAGACAACCATCCTTTCCTTTCCAGAGATGAGAAAACTCAAGTGTGGCAATAGTATATAAAATCTAAACTGCTAGTAAATGGTAAACCTAGAATCCAAATTCTGTCTCACTACAGAGGTCATGGTTTTGTAAATCTCTACAATAAGAGAAAAGAAATCAAACTGCAACAGGAGCCACAAATATCCAAATATACAATATGGGTCCACTGACCATCGCATAGCGAATTGCCCAGGAGTTATCTTTTCTTGTAGATAGATGAGAACACCCTATGCCAAAGGGAGGGCTAATTATAATGACCTCGGGCTGTATAACTACTCCAGTGTAATGTACAGAACTTTGGACTTGAAGTCAGAGAAAACGAGGCTCATTAAAGGCTCTATCACTCACCAACTGAGCAATCTAAATCCTTTGAATTTCCATTTTCACTGCTATAAAATGAGAATAATAGCCACATACTTCACAGAAGTGTCGTGAGGATTAAATTACAACTCTGTAACAATCTAGTACATGGTTGGCACTCAGGGGTCAAAACCCAACCTATAAATTAGGGCAGGAAAAGGCTCAGACATTATCAGCCCTAAGAATTCAAAAAGATGCTGATTATGATGTTCCCTCTGTATATTTCTGAAATAAAAAGTCAATGTGACTCTAATAGGTTTAATTTGGTCAGATACTAGCAGATTATATTGATTATAATGGGCTGAGCTCAGAGCCTCACCCCCTAGGAGCTTGACATTTAACAATTGGCAGCGTAGCAGGTTCTGCTGGCCTGAAGGCAGGCCTATGGGATGGGACCACACCTTCACTCCATGAAGGAGAGAGCACACGTACTACTTCTTCCCTTTATCTCTCAGGGTCACAACCTGAGTGACAAGAATGAGGGGCAGAAATGGAGAATATAGCAGAGAGACCCTTGCAAGAGATTACTGGCCCACTTGAAGATGAACACTCTCTGGCCTTGTGAACCACATGTTCAAATCACCCACTCATGAGTATCCTTCTGGTATCCTGGTGAATTCCAATGTAGGGTCTTAGTCACCCAATGGCACCTTAACCCATCAGGGCAATCTGAGCCTTTGGCTAAGGATAAAGCCATGCTCCTCAGTAGCCTCACAGCACCACCTGCTCATTGAGCAAAGCATCTAGCTTCTCTGGCAGGCCAGTGGCTGTACAAAGCATCCACTAAGAAAACGGAGGCACATTCAAATATGAAGCTGATGTTAACAGGGCCGGAAAAGGAGTCCAAGGAGGGGGTCTCTTCCATAGACTACATATTTGGTGCTCACCTTCAAAGCAAACTCATAACCTAGGGACTCATTATTAGAGAAACTCCATCATTGTCAACAAGTAGAATGTTTCCAAGTAAATGTGCTGATTCTACTACAAACATTGGGTCTTTGCCTCCTTTGTGCAACTATCCAATCCCAGAGACACATCACCTTGGCTATAGCCAAAATAAACACTTAGCTGAAGGCAGAGGGAGAGTCAAGATTTACATGTTTTACCCAAGGTCTAAGCCTGGAGTCCTGGTGTGGCACTGTGGGATAAGGCACTGGACCTCAAGGTCGGTGTTTCATATTCACCAGCCATTCCTCAGAAACCCTTTACAGGGTCGCTATGAGTTGGAACCAACTCGACAGCACTTAACAAGGTCTGAGCCCAGGAAGGTATATGAGACCGGTCAAGAGGGAAGCAAGAAGGAGGTTGGCTTTTGGTTCAATAAGCCTTCCCCATACAGTGTAGATTCACAGCTGGTTGTGGAGACTAGAGCCACCTGGGCCTTGTGCTGGCTTCTCTTCCCTGAATGTAAAACCACTGTGGAGCAGATACTGAGGTTTCCTCCAAGACGGAGACTCTCCAACACAGGTGCACACTGATAGCTGGAGTACTTTGTAAAAGTCTACCACTCACAATACGATAGGATGAATGTAAAGCTAATGTTCTTCCATGTAAACTATCACATAATTCACAATAAAAACTTAAAGGCCACATTGCAGATGAATTCAATCATGTGAGATCCGTGCCCTAATACCTTTCTTGGCACTGTTGTCTGTGGTCAGAAGTGTCCCATAAGGCAGGAAGATGAGTAGAGACTAGCAAGGCACAGACGTGATGTTCTCCAAGTTGAGAAGCTGCTGATCACCATCACTAGAAAAGTAAGCCTGGGACTCATCCCCTTCAGTAGCCCAACCTCTCATCTGTATACCGAATGCTTTTCAGCACACCAGACTCTGAGGGCCATATGGTGGTGGTGGCTGTGTGCTGTGGAGTTGATTCTGACTCATAGCAACCCTGTACAGGGTTTCCGAGGCTGTAAATCTTTAAGGGAGCAGAAAGCCTCATCGTTCTCCTGTGGAACGGCTGGTAGTTTCGAACTGCTGACCTTGCAGTTAGCAGCCCAACTCGTAACCATTACACTACCAGAGCTCTTTTAGATCATCAGCTGTATCCTGCTCCAGCATGCCACTGGGGAAACCGAGGCCTGGGGAAAGCAGCAGCTGCTCAGGGTCACAGTAAGTTTAATGCAAGGCCAGGATCCGAATCTACTTCTTCTAACCAAATCCATGGCCTTTTATCTTATATGTTGAAGGAAACCGGCCAGAGTCCTGGCTCTACTGGTGGGCTCTGTCTGATCAGGCTAGTCATTTCAATCCCTCAAGCCTTAATTTTCTCACCTGTAAAGTGGGCACAAAAACAGCATTTCCTCAGAGTTAGGAAGAGTAAAAGAGAAAAAGCATCAACTATGGCAAGTGAGTAAGGAGCTCTGGTAGTGTAGTGGTTTCGAACTGGGCTGCTAACCTCAAGGTCAGCAGTTCAAAACTACCAGCTGTTCCATGGGAGAAAGATGAGGCTTTCTGCTCCCGTAAAGAGTTATATCCTCGGAAACCCTGTACAGGGTCGCTATGAGTCGGAACCGACTCTACGACACACCACCGTGGCAGCGAACAGAGTACCCTGAGCGCATTAAGTGTGTGGTATTGTCAGTTGTTCTTAGTAAGAAAGGTCAGTGGAGCACCCGAAGAGACAAGAAGAGTAAGTAGGGCTCTTCGGGCTGGTGTTGATTTTCAAACTCTCCTAGCACCTTCAAGATATTACTATCATGTTTTCAAAGACTTCTCAAGTTGTGGCAGGGAGTAAGAAGCATAAGGGTTAGAATTACAGGAATACAAACAAATGATCCTTAATTCAGGTGTCGCATCTCTGGAAGGCATGGTCTCTGAAGACTGCCACCACTGGGAAACGAATGCCCTCCCCACAGGTCTCTAAGCTGATCCCCAGGGAGACCCCAGCTCCACCTTCTACTTCATGAATCTGCTAGAGTTACCTGACAATTACCTAAGAAATGGAACCCTAAACAGTAATAGTATCTTTTTGTTTACACGGTGCCTCAGAGAGAGAGAAAAACACCCCTCCTTCACATGAGAAATCCCTACTTCAAATGCAGGCCCTTCCCCTCTACATGTAGAGACTAGCAACCTCAAAAGGCTTTTCTTGATGGGGATCTGCAGGCTGAACAGAAAGCTCGGTCACCTCAGATCTATTCCCACACACATGCCCCTTCCTCTGACGCCTTCAGACGCCTCTGCTTTTGCACGCCACAGGCCACTGAAGACTGGCGAATGTGAAAGATGATGTCTAGTTCCTGGCTAGTCAAAGTCCTTCATTCAACTACAATACGGAATCCAAACAACACCCCAGAGAGGTTCTGAATGGCACCAAAACACAGACGGGCAAGAAAAGGGCTGCGTGGTAAGTATTTAAAAGCATATACGTATAGATTTGTACAGTCTGAATTACGTTGTCCTAAGGAGCTCTGGTAGCATAGTGGTTACGAATCGGGCTGCGAACCTTAAGGTCAGCGGTTCGAAACTACCAGTCGCTCCGCGGGAGAAAGACGAGGCTTTCTACTCCCGTAAGGATTTACACCCTCGGAAACCCTGTACAGGGTCGCTATGGGTCGGCTCCGACTCGAAGGCACTTAACAACAACAACAACAACAAGGTATGCCACTGTAGGATAAGCACTGGACTGCTAACTGCTGTTCAAACCCATTAGCCGCTCCTTGGAAATCCTACACAGGGTCTCTATGACTCATAACGGATTCAACTAAATCAACAAGATTGATTCTGTTAAAACTACAAATGAGGCAGATTCTCAGCAATTTCTTTCAACAAAGAGGTCATGCATGTGCCCTGAATTTCTCTTCAACTACAACCACCTTGCAGATTTTCCAAATCACTGTCTATAAATATCAGGTGACTGTCCCTTACCCCATCTTGGAACCACTGAGGAAGTAAAATGCGAGAGTTTAAGGAAAGTTTTGAGAATCAACACATACAACATATGCCATTCTAAATGCAAAGCAGTTTTTCCTGCAACTCCAATGGGGAGTTGACTTAAGACTATGATCCTAACGGCAAATTTCTAAACTTATACAAAAAAATCAAGTGTTCCTGGACTTCACCAGATTCAACTATCCATAACCCGGAAGATAAGACATTTAGCACTCAGCTGTTTCTAGCCAGGTGTCAGGGGACAGAGGACGAGGGAAAGATTGAAATGCCTCATGGCATCTGTCCACGGTATTCTCATCTGAGAATATGTTTTAGGATTGAATTTTATTCCAAGGTCAGCATCTGTAAAACCAAGATACGGCCACCTGCCCCACTGTCTCCACCAGGAGGTAGTACAGTGCACCGTAAAATACGGCCACCTGCCCCACTGTCTCCACCAGGAGGTAGTACAGTGCACCGTAAGAACCTGGTAAACCCCTAAACAGTTACTTCCTCTGAACAGCCTCCTGCCTGCAGCTGCCATCCTCTGCCCATCTGGATTACCATTTCATATCTGCTACAGACAGTGTGAGAGAGATTCCTCTGGAACCAATGAATCCCACTTACTGAAGCAGCTAGACCTATGGAAACACAACCTGTTTCCACTCCTGAAAGTGCTGCTTAGAAATCACTAACTCCAAATCAATAGCAATTAGAGTTAGTCAGGACTTGCGATTGTATTTAATTACCCTTTATGTCATTCTGAATCAGAAAATCATATGGTTTACCATGCCAGGAATGACAAGTTGAAGAGGAACAGTACTGTAGTCATTGTCAAAAAGAACATTCCAAGATCTATCGTGAAATGCAATGTTGTCAGTGATAGGATAACATCTAATCGCCCGCAAAGAAAGCATTAGTGGTTGGTACGTAAATCTGACTAGTATTCAAATTTATGCACCAATCACGAATGCCAAAGATGCATAAATTCATGATTTTCCCAAACTTCTGCAGTTTGAAATTGATCAAACATGCAATCAAGATACAATGATAATTATTGGTGACTGTAATGCAAAAGTTAGAAACAAAGAATCATAAATTGGCCATGGTAATAGACATGAAAGTAGAGATTACAGGATAGAATTTTGCAAAACCAACTAGAATTTTGCAAAAACAACTTCTTCATTGGAAATATCTTTTTTCAACAGAATAAATGGCAACTTTACACCTGGACCTCACTGGATGAAATACACAGGAATCAAATAGACTATATCTCTGGAGAGAGACTATGGAAAAGCTCAGCATCATCAGTCAGCACAAAGCCAGGGGCCCACTGTAGAACACACCATCAATTGTTGTTGTTAAGTGTCATCAAGTCAATTCAGATTCATAGTGACCCTGTATAAGGTTTCCAAGGAGCAGCTGGTGGGTTTGAACCGCCAACCTTGTGATTAGCAGTCTAGCGCCGTCCTATAGCGCCACACCAGAACTCAATCAATTGCTCATATGCAATTTTAAGTTGAAGCTGAAGAAAATGTAAGCAAGTCCACGAAAGCCAAACTATGACCTTGAGTCTATCCCACCAGAATTTCACGACCGTCTCAAAATTAGATATGACTCAGTGAACACTCAAGGCTGGATATCAGATGAGTTGCAGGACTTTATTATAAATAAAGAAACAGAAGAAATGGTTAAATAAAAAGAGTATAACAGAAGATTTCGAAGAGTGGTTCTAGAAGACAGTAAAGTAGTACAATGAAATGTGCAAAAACCTGGGGTTAGAAAACCAAAAAGCAATAACACGCTCAAGCGTTTCTCAAGCTCAAAGAACTGAAGAAAAAAAAATTAAAGCCTCGAACTTCAGTCATGAAGGATTCTACAGGCAAAAATGTAACAATGCAGGAAGTATCAAAAGATGATAGAAGGAATGCACAGTCACTGTACCGATAAAATCAGTCAATATTCAAAAGGTAGCATAGGATCAAGAATTGATGGTACTGAAGAAGAGGTTCAATGAAGGCACTGGTGAAAAACATGACTCCAGGAATTGATGGAATAGTAAGTGGGATGTTTGTTTAACAAATCGATGCAGCGCTGGAAGCACTTGCTAGTCTATGTCAAGAAATTGGGAAGGCAGCTACCTGGCCAACTGACTGTAAGAGATTCATATCTGTGCCCATTCCAAAGAAAGGTGATTCAACAAATATGGAAATGACTGAACAACATCATTAATATCACATGCAATTAAATTTTTACTAAAGATAATTCAAAAATGGTTTAAGCAGTACATCAACAGGAAGATGCCAAAAATTCAAGCCAGATTCAAAAGAAGATATAGAATTAGGAATATTATAGCTAATGTTAGATGAATCTTGGTTGCAAGCAGAGAAAGTATCAGAGAGATGTTGAATTTTGTTTTACTGACTATGCAAAGACATTGGACTGTGTGGATCACAATGAATTATGGATAACACTGCACAGCATGGGAGTTCTAGAACACTTTATCTGCTCATGGGAAACCTGTTCATAAACCAAGAGGCAAATTCTAACAGAACAAGGGGATACTACGTGGTTTGAAATCAGGCAAGGTGAGTATCAGGGTTCTATTCCCTCACCACACTTAAGTATTCTGTATGTTGATCAAATAATCTGAGAAGCTGCAATATGTGAAGAAGAACACGGCATCAGGGTTGAAAGACGACTCACTAACAACTTGCGATATGCAGATGATACAACGTTATTTGCTGAAAGTGAAGAGAACTTGAAATCCTTACTGATGAAGATCACAGACTACAGCCTTCAGTATGGACTATACTTCAATGTAAAGAAAATAAAAATCCTCACAACTGGACCAATGAGCAACATCATGATAAACAAAGAAAATATTGCTGCTGTCAAGGATTTCATTTTACTTGGATCCACAATCAACACCCAATGAAGCAGCATTTAAGAAATCAAAAGACACGGCACTGGGCAAATTTGCTACAAAAGACCTCTTTAAAGTGTTAAAAAGCAAAGATGTCACTGTGAGGACTGAGGTGCGCCTGACCCAAGCCATGGTATTTTTTTTTTTTTTTAATCTTTTATTGTGAATTATGTGATAGTTTACATGGGAGAACATTAGTTTTACATTCATTC
>NW_006408610.1:4850502-4852591 GCF_000296735.1 Chrysochloris asiatica | reverse complement strand
TTTTTGTTTGTGTGGTTTTCAAAATGTTTTGTAGTCCATGTATTCCCATCATTAGTGTCTTCACATTTGTTCTGAATTTTTCATTGATGACCTTCGTAATTCTGGGATTCACATTTAGGTCCTTAATCCATGTTGAATTGGTTTTTGTATAAGGCATGAGGTGAAGGTCTTGTTTCAGGCCAAGCCATGGTATTTTTAATCACCTCATATGCATGTGAAAGCTGGGCAAAGAATAAGGCAGACTGAAGAAGAGTTGACACCTTTGACTTATAGTATTGATAAAGAGTGACTCTACCGTGGACTGCCAAAAGAACAAATAAATCTATTTTGGCAGAAATACAGCCAGAATGTTCTTTAAGAAGCGAGGATGATGAGACTTTGTCTGGCATAATTTAGACATGTTATCAGGAGGGGGCAGTCCCTGGAGAAGGACATCGTGCTTGATATACTAGAGGATCAACAAAACAGCAGAAGACCTTCAACCAGATGGGCTGACAAAGTGGCTGCAACAGTGGGCTCAAACAGAGCAAAGATTGTGAGGGTGACCGAGCGTTTCCTTCTGTGGTACACAGGGCCGCTCAAAGTCCGAATCAGCTCTACACTACCTAACAACTGGAGGTACGGTGTCAGTGATTCACATTCACCAGCTGCTACGTGGCGGAAGTCTGCTGCTGTTTACACTCACAGCCTTGGAAATCCTGTTGGGCAGTAAGTTCTCCTCTGTCTTTTAGGGTGGCTGTGAGTCAGAATTGACTCGTTGACTCAATGGCAGTGGATTTCGTTTGGGGTTTGTTCCTGATGTCCGCCATCCTATTTCTTCTTGCAGAAGGTGAACTTTGTGCCAAAAGCTCAGGGTGGAATGTTGCAGGGTCTCTCAAATTTCCTAAGGAGGAGTGAAATGTGCCCCCATGTATAGCTCAGCTCACCCAGATCAGGGAAGGCACGGATGGCTTAGAGAATGCTTTCCCCACACACTTCTTCACATGCTGAACATACGTGGCATTCTTCAAAAACACAGAGAAGCCCAGATCCCTCAAAGACAAGACACTAGCGAAATCAAACCCCGGGTTCTCTGGCCTGTTGTGAACTGTGACCACTCCATGGTGAATCAATCCCATTAGGCAGTTCAGATGAGAATAAAATCTGGCAACTGGAGGAGGCACTGACCACTCTTGTATCAACTCACAAGTTAGGACTGTCTCACAAACATAGTATTCTCATTTACTGACACTGTTCACTGGAAGCTCTGAATGTATCTAAAGCTTTCTGCATTGTGGTTTTAAGAAGACCTGAATAGCTACTATAGATTGCCTTTCTTCTTCCTAAATTTATCCCTCATGTTCTAGGGACGACCCTAGGGATTGAAAGAATAAGTTCATGTCCTTCCAAAGCAAACGGAAGGAAAAACTTCATCTCTTTAGTCTGACCTCAAACAGAGCACCACCTCCCCCATGGGCCTATGATAACAGTGAACAGAGCACTGGACCGGGGGGGAGGGGGGGGTAGTCAGAATATCTGGGTTCTATGCACCTCAGCCACACTGTATTACAGAGTTAGTAGTTTCATTTTTCAGTTGCTTTGCTGGAATAACAATGGGGAAGCTGGGATTCATGATATGAAATAGCTCCAGTGTTGATAGTTCTGTCTGCCCATTTTGGGACTTTCAGCTACAGCCTCATCTTGAAGATGCCAGGCACCCCTAGGGTTCCTATGAAAATTCTAAGGGCTCATCCACAAGCAGCTATGTTCACTCTGCACACTGAACTTTCCACAGTCCTACTGGTCCACTCGAGAGCCCTGTGGAACCCTAACAGTAAGGCACTCTTCTAGGAGCAAGCAGCCTTGTTGGCTCAATGGTTACAACTAAACTGCTTAAGAGTCGGAAGATTCAGTGGTGACTAACTGTTAGCATCTTGTCTAGATGGGTCTGGTGAAAGGAGATGGGGATAAGATTCGTAAGAGTCAGTAGTGAATAACTGTTATCATGACTAATCGCGACTGTCACAATCGTAAAGGTAGAAGTTTTGTAACAAAAAAAGGGAAGTGATTAATCTTACAGTCCAGAAACAGAGGATCCTAGGACCATCAA
>NW_006408610.1:4830530-4850293 GCF_000296735.1 Chrysochloris asiatica | reverse complement strand
AAAAAAGCTAAAGTGGATAAAGAGAAATACTTTAAATATATATATATATATGAATCCAACTCTGAAAAAAAAAACTAGACTGCTAACTAAAAGGTTGACAGTTCGAACACACCAGCCACTCAATAGGAAAAAGGTGCGATAGTCTGATTCCATAAAGATTATAACTTTGGAAACCTATGACGCAGTTCTGCTGTATCCTCGAACGTCATTATGAGTCACATAGACTGGGTGGCAGTGGGCTTGGCTTTGGTCAAGAGCTTTATATAAAGTTGAATCGTACGAAATTGCCAATGTTCAAACATTTCTGACATATAAAAACATCAATTTCATATAGTTCAATTTACTATATTCACTTATTTAATCCTTCTAACAATCTTATAAAAATTAGGAACTGTTGATAGCTTCATTTTACAACTGATGAAACTTCAGCAGAGGGAACTTAACCTCGCCATGGTCACACAGCTAGTAATTTAACAGCAAGCAGCTGGGCTCCTATCAGGTCCACCCAGGTCCTGACCATATCATTATGTTATCTCTTATAATGGAAACAAGACGAGCTTGAAGTCTGGGAGTCCAGACCTCAAAAAGCAGTGTCTCGGAAGGAGAGTGAAAGACTCAAACCATAGGCTCTACTGGATTGTACCTTTGACTTCAATGGTGGCATTTGCTTTAGTGGCACTTTCAAAGAAATATACGCAGTGGTATTCGCCTGAATCCTCAGCTCTTGGCTTAGTGATCCTGCAGAGACGAGAAGGGAAATCAAGTGAGGAGGTTGGGAGAAGTAACATGATATAACAAAAGTGGAATCAATGGGGCAACCAGGAACCCTACTCTCCAAATACTGCCCCTTAATGCAACTCACCATCCCTAACTAAAAGCAAAACCTTCCCATTTGTATCCCAAAACATTAACGCTTTCCTCCTTTCTGGCTGGTAGGCATACAGAGATGAAATAATACATAGCCCCTAGCCTCAGGGTGCCTCAGTCTACCCGGAGAAATGTTGTTGTTAAGTGCCATTGAGTCAGTTCCAACCCATAATGACCTGTTTCCAAGGAGCAGCTGGTGAGCTGGAGCCACTGACCTTGTAGATCAAACCAGCCTTGGGGTCCAGTGCATTAACCTGCAGCACCACATTAGGACTCCCAGTAGGAGAAATAAACATGTGAAAACAAGACATCAAAGTAGAGGGCTGTACAGAACTCTCCAGTCTACAATCAGCTACAGAGAATGGACCCATGACTCCAAACTGTTTGCTCACCTGGTGGTTCCAATCAACACAAGAGCAGAAAATAAATATAATTCGTTCTCTAAAGACCTTTTTTGGTAGTTGTGTTCTTCCTAGTTGGTGTTTTAGTAGTATGTTGTTGTTGTTAAGTGTCGTCGAGTCGATTACGACCCATAGCAACCCTGTAATAGGGTTTCCAAGGAGCAGCTGGTGAGCTTGAACCACCGACCTTGCAGTTCAAACGACTTTGTAGTCTGATGCATTAGCCCCACAGCGCCACACCAGGACTTCGTTTTTGTAGTATGTGCTTCATTAAGTCTACTCCCTAACCAGATTGCAAGTATGACTAAAGGAAGAAGAAAAATATCTGCCAAAAATAAAAACATCCGCCACAGGGAAACCAACTAAATTAAATTCTTATCACAAACTCCAAAGTGTGCATGGTCTGAGCCCCACCCAGCTCTCAAGCTTCCTTCCCTGCTACCTCCCAGCCATGCTGGTCTCTTTTCAGATTTTCAAAGTGCCGGGTGTGTTCCTCAAAACCCTCACACAGGCAGTGCCCCACACAGAATGCTCTTCCCATTAGTTAGTCCCGCTAACTTCCATCAGGTCTTGATGTATTTGTCACTTCCTCTCACCACTAATCAAAATCACACACCCTCTTCTTGACATATTTTCTCTTATTGCTGTTATTGTTTGATGTCATCAAGTTGGCTCCGGCACAACAGAACGAAATACTGCCCAGTCCTGGGTCAGCCTCACAACTACTCTTACACCTGAATCCACTGCTGCTACCATTGTGCTAATCCATCTCATTGGGGATCTTTCTTGTTTTTTCACTGACCCTCCACTTTACCAAGCACGATGTCCTCCAGGGAATGGTCCCTCCTGATAACAAATCTGAAGAATGAAAAACACTATCTTGCCATCCTGGCTTCTAAGGAGCATTCTGGTTGTACTTCTTCCAACACAAATTTCTTTGTTCTTCTGGCAGCCCATGGTACTTTCAATATTCTTCTCTAATAGCGTAACTCAAATGTATCAAATCTTCTCTGATCTCTTAATGTTATTGTTGTTGTTAAGTGCCGTGGAGTTGGTTCTGACCCATAGCGACCCTGTACAGGGTTTCCGAGGCTGTAAATCTTTACAGGAGCAGAAAGCCTCATCTTTCTCCCGCAGAACAGTTGGTAGTTTTGAACTGCTGACCTTGAGGTTAGCAGCCCGATTCGTAACCACTGTTCTGTAATTCTTCAGAAGAGCCCTATTTCAATGTGTGCTTATGTTTCTTGGATTGCTTGATTAATTATCCGTTTCCCCAACAGACCACAAGTTTGGTGAGAGTGGGAACTGTTTCTTTGGTGTGCAATTCTATACCTAGCAACTGCCTGCAGCCTGGAAGACAACAGGGGATGAATGTCAAACCAATGATTGGATGGGCAGGAACTCAGACTGAAGAGGTGGGCAGCAATCCAGGCGAGCTGAAATAGGAGTGGCAGGCAGGACTGTAGGAAGTGGGTATGGCCAGAGCAGCACTTCCTCGGAATCTCACAGAGCAATCCCAAACAGTCATCCTTACCCAGAAGCCCAGCTTCACACCGGCCCACTCTATGCACTCTGACCTCCACACACACCATGTAGGCCTATGTAATTACAGAAAGCTGACAAACAGCAGCCTCCAACTCAGAGGACAAACACTGACGTAAAGCCGGCCTCCTGCTTCTTTGCTCAGTGGTAACAATATGCTGCTGTTGCTGTTCAATGTCACGACTCACAGTAATCCACACAGCCTTTCCGAGCAGCAGCTAGTGGGTTTGAACGGCCAATCGCCACATCAAGACTTCAAAATATGACACAGATGACAGTCCAATCTCCATGGCACTAGTTAATGTCTGAGAGAAATGACTAGACACTGGCTGACCTAACCTATTTATCTGTCTCACTGTTCATTCCAACACAAAAGCCACAAGGTTAAAAAATGATGCTTACAGAGATCTAGCCCATATATCCAAATTGTCTCAGCAGAACCATGCAGCATGATATTCTAACAGGGGCTGTCAAGAGATCTTCATTTAACACAAACAGCCTCTTTTTAAATGCATATGCTCCCAACATGAAAACAGATATAAGTAGTTGTCCTACATTCCCAAGTATTCCAGAATTTGCAGGGAGCAGCATCAACAAAGGGGATTTTTAAAGTTTGTAAAAAAAATGGGATGAAATGATAATGGAAGTTTTCCATGTACTTTGTAAAGCTATTTCTGTATCTCTTGAGGACTTAAATTGACACTAAGGTCCTTGAGAAAGGAACAAGATGGCTCCCAAGCTTGAGGTCATTCCAATGTGTTCAGATCTCCCTTATCCCATTCCCTGGACGAGGTATTGAAAAGTGAATAAAGCAAATGGAAACTGTCCCCTACAGGTTGGCAGAAGCAGGGTCCTGAGCTGGCAGGACAGGCTCTTCAGCTGCCTAACTGGGCTGACCAAAGGACTCAGCAGTTGCTATTCTACCAAATGCAGGAGGACCCAGAAACCCAGAGACGCTCTAGTGACGTAGAGCATCGCTGGAGAGCTTCAAAAAAGCTGAGGGGAAAAGAGGGGAAGATGCAGGTACAAAGAGGCAGGTGTGCATTGTGCAGCTCAAAGCATTGTGGGTGACATCATATGAGACCCAAGAGAAACAAGAGGGGGTATCTGCTACCCTGAAAGAGGTATTACAGAAAGTAAGCATGTACAGTGAATAGACAGAACAAAAGTAAATGCCTTCGATTCACCCAGCATCTCTATTTAATTAATCCTTTCCTAGTGATAAAGAGCTGTGGTGGTTAAGGGCCATCGAGTCGATTCCAACTCATAGCAACCCTGTACAGGGTTTCCTAAGAGGGGCTTGAACCACCTATCCTGGTGTGGCACTGTGGGTTAAGGCACTGAACTGCAAAGTCAGTTTGAACCACAAGGTAGGCAGTTCAAGCTCACCAGCCGCCCCTAGGAGAGACGCTATACAGGGTCACTATGGGTTGGAACTGACTCAACGGCACTCAACAATAATGGCACTGGTTAGCAGTCCAGTGCTCATCCTGCAGCGCCAAACCAAGATTCCACAGTAATGGTGTTGTTGTTAAGTGTTGTTGAATTGGTTCTGACTATAGTAACCCTGTAAAGCGCTTCCAAATAGTGGCTGGTGGCTTTGAACTGCCGACCTAGAGTCTTGAAAACCAGAAGACACGGAATCTAGACTTGGTTCTGCTACGCATAAGATATACTACTTGACCTTGCGTGTAGCCAGTTAACCTTTGAGTCTCTGTGCCTAAAAATATGAGACTGGCTCCCTCTCATAAATTCATGTGGATCAAATAAAATCAAGGGTATGAAACCACAGGGTCCATAGGCCTTCCTGGTTCCACTCCAATGCCCTCTTGCTTTGCAACGCATCCTCCTGTCAAGCAGGATTAAATGATTCTCTTAATCCATTTTCAATCATAAACAATATCATCTGAAAGGTGAGGTGCCATGTGTTCTAGACATTCCAAAAACCACCAACTCTTTAAGGGGCCATGTAAATCCAGCCAGTTAAGTGCCACCATTCTTCACCTGCTGTTTCTGGGCTATTTTCACCGTATCCACTGGTCCTCATCACATTACGATGATATTATAAAAACAAACAAATCTGTTGTCATTGAGTTGACTCTGACTCATGGTGATCCCAAGTATGTTAGAGCAGAACTATGTTCCATAAGCTTTTCTGCTGTAAACCTTTTTCTCACGTAAGACTTGCACATGATGAAAAGTGCAAATCTTATGTGTATATTTGCGAAGCCTTCTTGAACCCAGCCCTGTCTTGTTAGATTCATTCATGTTGTATGTAACAACACAGTTTATTGCCATTTTAAGGAAACTCTTTACTTTGGAGTAATTTTAGATCTACAGAAAAGTTGCAAAGATAGTACAGAGAATTCCCTTACACCCCACACCCAGTCCCTCATTGTTAACATCTTACATTACCATGGTACCTTTGTCACAACTGAACAACTGACAGGGTGACACTGTTAGCCATTTCAAGTCAGAGTGACCCATGGGAGGAGAAGGACTGCCTCATAGGGCTTTCTAGGTTGTAATTAAAAGAAGCAAACTTTTTCTTGTGAATTGGATGAAGGCTTACAGAGCAGATGTTTTCCATTCAAGAATTCCTACACGTTTTGTTTCATGCTGTGGACTGCAATCCTCACAGTGTTAACTTATCCCACTCCCTGCCTGTGTTTCCTGTTTCCATTCCTCCTCCTTTCCTAACTCTTCTGAACACTGTCCTTGGGTAAATGTTGCCCTTTTGATCTCAAATGGTTGACTATTCTAAGGGGTGGTGTACTACCCTAGTTTTACTGTTGACCTGTCTAGTGTTTGAACAGCTAAAAATTGAGTCATGAGAGTTCATTTCCAGACCTGAAGCTCCATAGGGTTTTCCAGATGCAGATCGCCAGGACTTTCTTCAGCGGTGCATCTGGGTGAATTCTGGGTTACTAGTTAAGTGTTTAACTGTGTGTCCCATCCAGGGAACCAGAGATGATATTAAACATTATAAAAGGCTAATTCATTAGGAAATCTCCTAGTGGACAGATCCCTTGGTGAGATGTCTTGCTCTAAGACTTGTGAAGGAGATTTCCATCTGACTTCTTAAACAACTGGATTAGGTCTAGAGAGCTACATTCTAACTGTGACTCTTCTATTGACTAACATTGTGAGCCTGGGCAAATCACTCCTTCCTGCCCTCTGTAGGATCATGGTGATGAGAACATTTGTAATGGTCTCCAAACCTCACTGCTCATCAGAATCATTTAGCAAGCTTCCATAGATTCCTAGGCCTTACCTGAATGTCCAGTTGTTGTTGTTAAGTATTGTGGAGTCGGTTCCGACTCATAGTAACCCTGCATAGGGTTTCCAAGGCTGTAAATCTTTACGGGAGCAGAAAGCCTCATCTTTCTCCTGCGGAATGGCTGGTAGTTTCAAACTGCTGACCTTGAGGTTAGCAGTCTGATTCGTAACCACTACGCTACCAGAATGTCCAGAGGAGGATCCAATCGATCCCCTGCCCCACCCACCCAGAATGATACTGGATTACGAGTGCTAATTAAGCTCAACCCCACACCTGCCCATGTTCCCAGGAGCAGTCAGCCCCTCCCTTCTCACCTGTATTCCATGTTGCTGGCATTCTTCCGGGTGGCTGTCAGTTCGACCCCATTCTTCGTCCAGTAGCTGTGTGTAAGGGTGTGAGAGCTGGAGGTGAGGTTACACTGCAGGGTCGTGGGAGGGGCAGGGAAATCTCGGAAAATGATGTCTTCACTGGTGACAATCCTTGGTTCTGTAATAAGAATGAATAATGACAGGGGGCCATAACCTTCCATCCTCTGCAGCCCTGGCCTGAGAGGTGGATGGGAAGGATGGGGGAGACTGGAAGAAGAGGGGAGCACATAGGACTACACGAGGAATTTCACTTCACCACTTTGGAGGAAGTCAAGAAAGAAAAAACAATGATTATAAGCAAATGACCACTAGCGCAGACAACAGCCTGAAGACCAGTTGGCCTGGACGTGAAAGAATGAGAGCATTACAAGTGTTTGTACTGGTAACAGTCACTTACGCCTGTGAATACCACCTTTTTATAATGGAAGAACCACCAACCCATTCAGCTTCAGTTTAGAAAACTCCGCCTTGCAGTTGTGAAGACAAAGGCAGAACCATTACGTTAAGTCATAAATGGAGTCTCTAGGCCTTCGCACAGTCATCGGTATAATGATCTAATACACGTATGACTTGTCCCGCATTTAAAGCCAATAAACCTTCTCTGGCCACCCAGCGATGGCCATTCTTTAGGCAGAAAAAGAATAGCTCCTAACAGCGAATTTCCCCTGGGAAGTCTATTGCAGTTCCTGAATTTTGCCAAGGCAGAATTCTTAAAGAACGATCAATTCTTCTCTCCAGCCCCTATATATTCCCCGAAACCAATTTTTTTTTTTTTTCCAGAATTGCACTTGAAAATGCAGTCCATCCTGGGATAATATAATCATTACCAGAGTGCAATATGTATTGGTATTCTGGGCTCCTGGAATTTTAGAGCTGAAAGGCTCTTGGAGAGTTCATTAAATCCCATCCTTTTAAAGCTAGAAAGAAGAAATGCCTTGCTCAAGGCCACAATTATTATTGGCGGCAAAGCTGAGCCTAAGACAACACATCTCTGTTCTGCCCCCACCCTGCCCCCAACCAACCCCCCCACCTTCCATCCTAGAGCAAACTGTAGCTTTGGCCTCCTTGTTCTATCCTGGGCTAGACAACCTGGGTCACTAGTTCAGTATCTACAAAAATAACCAATTTGAGTCAATATCATAGCACACTGAGCAGAAATCTTTAAGTCATACTATGTTATTTCTAAAAGGTTAATCTCTAAAGCACTTTCAAATCCATCACTCATATTAAAAGTTGAGATGTTTTCTAAGTTTGTTACCTGTCTTCCATCATTTCCCAGGCTTCATTCTTTCTCTACGTTGCTTAAATATTATCCGGTACCATCGAAACGAACATCTTTTCTCCTCGAAATTAGAAGCACTTGTTGTTTATTTTCCCACTCTTTCTCAGAAATCCTAGATGGGCTTCCCATGTCCCAGAACCTGGCTACTTCCTGTCTCCAATCCCACAGCAGCTACCTGAGACTATCTGATGCCAGTGCTGACCCTCACCCTTCAGGACAAGGCACTCTCCCTCCACTGGACAGGAATTCTGCTTACTTTACAGGAAAGGTGAGAAGACAGGAAGGTCATGGGACACTTGGAAAATGGAATGTCCAACAACCTCCTAATCAATGTAACGTCTCTCACTGTACAGCCAAGATCTTCAGAGAAACTTGTGATAAATAATGCACAACCTCCCCCACCCTCCAGTTTGCTCAATGAATGAATCCATCCTAACTATTTTCCACCTCTGGCAAAAAGACAGTTGTTATCTTCCATTCCGCACTGGTAACATCAAACAGGGTCTCTATGTACAAATAATGGAGGCATAGCAGCCACTAAGACAGAAGCAGATGCATGTCAACACGTTAGCGCAGTGGTGTCCTGTGGCTTCCCAAACACACTAGACAGAAGCCAAGTCCTTGGGCCTTAAGAAGTTGAGAACAGCTGCAAACCCTGCAATGGAAGGCGCACACACACACATACCACCAGCAGAAAGCATCACAATTCCAAGTAAAAATCAAAACCAAGCAAAAAACGAGAGCGAGAGAATGATAAAACCAGTACTCCACAGAAGAGAAATGAAAAAAATATATAAAGGCAACATTAAAACCCAAACACACTTGGAGGGCTTTTCACTGAATTTTTTTATTCTCCAATTTCATTTCCTGTCCCACTTGGGACGCTCCTTCCGGTTCTTCCTCTCAGACTGCACTGAGAAAGGGCGAACTCGAAGAATGAGGCCAAGAGCGTCCAGATGTTTAAATACTAGGCAGCCAAAGTCGAAAGTACCCTTACCTGTCGCGATGCATGACCACAAATGGCGGTGCAGCTTAGGGACACTAAGAAGCTGAAGAGAGCAACCTGGAAGATTTTCCATCAAGAATTCTTGGAAAGCAAAGGAAACTGGTTTTTGTTTTTTTTTCTTTTAAGGGGCGTGTCAGCTGGGAGTAAGCAGGATAATGTAATTAGGTTTAAATATGCTTCGTTCGGCACCATAGGCGAGCTGTGGGGTGGGGTTATCTGCCTCCTGTGATCGCTGTATATGGAAACCAGTCTTGGACTGAGCTCCTCGGCCACAGTGCCACATCTGCATTCTGCACCAGGGTGAAAGTGGGGCTTTATTCCTCCCTGTGGCCAACCATAGCCCAGTGAAAGTCCAAGAGAGATGAACTTTTAGCAGAAGTGCCTTTTTTTTTTCATCCTGTTTTTGTTGTTGTTTAACCTGCAACTGACTCCTGTTTAGATGCAGCGGGTAGGAGACCCTTACCCTTGCCATCATGCGTGTGTGGTGGAACATGCCAGGGCCTGACAGAGAGCCCAGAAACTCGGCACATTTATATTCCCGCCTTACATCACAAGGATCTGTGGGGAAGTACTGCCAGGAGGCGATTCTTAGATGGAAGACTTCAGCCAGTGAAGAAACTGAGATCATAAAGCAACCCAATCAGAGTTGAATTCAGGGAGTTAAATAGGGCGGGGCAGCAACCTGGCTCCCCAAAACATTTAATTAGGGATAACTAACAGAGGAGTCTGTGGCAGAGATTGAAAGTAGTCAGGGTTTGGGTCAATAATATGCAAAGCCCCCCAAATTAGAAAGCCTGCTTCCAAGTAAACTGGGGAATACTAGGTACTCAGGGCTGGTAGACAGGTATCTATCTCAAAGCTTCATCTCTTTTTTTTCCGTTACTCCTCAGGCCTGGCTTTTCTAGAGAAGTATCTGCTTTAGTCAAGCTCCTGAAAGGACAAATAAGCAAACACCCAGTCCAGTCCACTCCTAAAGTCTTCTGCAGACATCTGTGGCCATTTGGGTGGTTCTGTTTTATAAGGAAAGGAGCAAGGGGGCAGGAAAAGGAGTCGTGCAAGGGAAAAAAATCACTGGGTTAATGTTCCCCATTTCCACATAGACAAGTTTTTCTTTTCCCCTTCCCAGAAGCAGGTTCTCTGATTCAACAGTGCCAGCTGTAGCAGACTCCTCTCCAGCCCCTTGTTTTTCACAGGGGGAGTTTTTGAGTTGCTACAAGTTACGATGACTAATTTCCACCTCTTCATGTGAGAAGGTTTGGCGTCAAAGTCGTATTACTTCCTGTGTTGTCATCAAATTCATCATAAAGGTAATTTTACTACTTTTGCTTATTCTTCCTAAATCAGCCAGATCTCTTAGCTTTAAGTAGCCATATATTTCTGAGTCCTTGAAGAGAAGGATCATTCCCCTAACTAAATATAAGGGTGAGTCCAAAAGTATTGCTATAAAGATCATGTTGTTGTTGTTAAGTGCCGTCGAGTCGGTTCTGACCCATAGCGACCCTGTAACAGGGTTTCCGAGGGTGTAAATCCTTACAGGAGTAGAAAGCCTCATCTTTCTCCCGCGGAGCGGCTGGTAGTTTCGAACCACTGACCTTAAGGTTCGCAGCCCTATTCGTAACCACTACACTATAAAGATCATAGAAATCTTTATTACACAAAAATAGCAAAATGTGAAGCTACTGTTCCTCAGCATCTCCTCCATCTAGATCTATCTACTTCTAGATCTATCTACTTCTGAGGGCGGTATTTCCATCTCTCCAGCCCTTCCCTAAGAATTCTGTGCTCTTTGATTTACATCATGTCAAAACACCAGGTTAGACATCCTGGAGGGGCTCAAATCATGTTCCTTTACAGTGATGAATTTGGGGAACAAAAAGTGTGATGGGATTACAATCAGGACTATAGTAGGGTCAATGGGGTGAGGCTTCCCAATAAAATTCTCTTGGGCTAGCCCTTGCTGCCCTCAAATACTGAGTAGGTACACTGTTGTTGTTAAGTCCCATCGTGCCAGCCCTGACTCATAGTGACCCCATATAGGGTTTCTGAGGAGTGGCTGGTGAATTTGAACCACCGACCTTGAAGTTCAATGCAACCCTGCAGTCCAGTGCTTCTCGTACAGCGCCACACCAGGACTCCAGGGACACACTGTAGTGATGGGAAAAACTCCTCACTGCAACTTTCCTGACCTTTTTCTCACTAGTTTTCAGTTTTCATTTCCTAATGAGCCCCCATGATTGTCCTGTGTTCTTTGAAAACAAAAATCTCTCAATATGTTCCCTTCTGGATCTCAAAAATAGTCACCGTAACTTCTGCACTGACCTGTCTGCCTTGAATTTAACGGGCCCATCAGTTTAACTGTTTTGACTGGACCTTTTCTTTGAAGGCACCCTATAGAGACTAAGAAAAGAGTGTTACTAACACAGCTTGCCTGCAGGTATCCACTGATGGCAGAGACATGTTTACATAGGTTTTGTTTGGAATAAACATGAGCTAGATACCTGGTAGCAATACTTTCTGACTTACCCTCATCGAGAGTTACTATCAGGTCTGATGTGAGGCTAGTGGCTCCTCCCTCCCTTCTCCTTTCCACCATACAAGTGGTGGTGGTAGTTATGTGCCATGGAGTCAGTTCCAACTCATAGTGACCCTGTACAGGGTTTCCGAGGCTGTAAATCTTTACGGGAGCAGAAAGCCTCATCTTTCTCCCGCAGAACAGCTGGTAGCTGACCGTGCGTTTCGCAGCCTGATTCGTAACACCTACGCTACCAGAGCTCCTTCAAGTAGTCAGTCGTTTTCCAAGAAGAGAAGTGGTAAAAAAAAGACCCTGTGTCTGCTAGCTCACTTGGACCTGTTATGATCAATGAAGGGAAGGATTCTAAGCCAGCTCAGCTCACCCATCCTTCATAGGAACAGGGCTGGAATTTCGTTTCCTCTTTGTTCAAGCCACCAAGAGAGGGTCACAGTGCATGGCTTCTGGAGTTCGCAGCCTTGGGGAGGAGGCACTCTGTACTAACAATCCATTATCAGAGTTGATCTTGACTTCAAAATAGCATGGTGGGCTTTTAGAAAAAGCACAAAGCTGGCAGCTAGGTGTCACCTGGCTCCTCATAGGAAGATGTAGGGAGCAGGTCTCCGACTGCTGTTTGTTAGAGAAACAGACAGGAGACTGGGCAGGCAGGGCTGGTGGGGAGGTACTGCTACAGTGGAGTTCTGGGATCAGAGAAGTACATGCTACTGCTTCAGAAAAGAAAAGAGCTGGAACTCTGGGAATATCCAAGCTTACATGCCACCCAACAACCAGAACACACCAGCACACTGCCCCCTGGGCAACATTCCCATCACAGAACAAGATGACACCAAGTCACAGTGAGGGAAAGGCTGGGCACACACAAACTGAAGACCACACACATCAGAGAGGTGAAGGCAGCTATTCAGAGAGCTTCAAACAGATGAACAGAAGAAATAAAAAGTAGTTAGATTTGGGGGAGGGGAGAAGGGGGGAACAAAAATAAAAAAGGCACCAGAGAAGAAATCAGCAAAAGGATAGCAGGAAACCTACTACAAAATTAAAAGGGCAGGAAAGAAACCATTTCAACACTACCCTGGTTTGACTGCCTGGTTTTAGAAATCTTCAAACTTGATTTTTTTAAAACCTTCCCAGTTGTCCCTCCCCAACTCTCCCCAGCGCAGGTGATTTTGGACAGTCACGGGTTTCCCCAAGTTCTTTGTTCCTGAGGAGAAAGACACAGAGAAGGGGGTGAGGGTAGGGGTAAAGGAGGTAGAGAGGAAGATGCAAAGAAGGAAGGGGAAAAAAAAAAGTCGCCACAGATGTTTTTATACACTACAACCAGAAGGGTCGTGGGTTTGAAAAAACGAAGACAAGGGGTGGGGTGAGTGATCATACTGGGGAAGCAGGGAAGGAAGCAGAAGGGAAGGGGCATCGGGCCACCTCTAATGACTACTGTAGGGTGCTGGACTCACTCTGAAGGACGCTTATGGTGGCCTGGGCTCGAATCCATGTTATGGAGGGGTTTTGTCTCAAATCATTCCTCTTGGGGTCGTTGCTGGCCCTGCACTCGTAAGTCCCAGAGTCCTCCAAGGTGAGCCGGGTTATTCTCAGCACACTCACGCCGTTTGACCCGTAGGCGGTGTTTACGGTGACACGGCGCTTCCGAGCACCGTCCCACAGCTGTCTGAAAGACTCTGCCCGGTTGACTTCTGCGTACCACCACTGGATCTCTGGCGTGGGGCTCCCGACCACGTCACAGTACAGCTCAAAGGCGTCCCCCGTGAGCTTAGTTTCTGACATGGGCGACTTGACAAACCCAGCTAGAGGGAGGGTGGGCAGGGATGCAGTGACAGGCCAATCAGAAAAAAAAAAAAAAAAAAAAATCAACAGGTGTTAATAGTAATTTAAAGAAAAGGAAAGGAAAAAGCAAATGAGCTGCAAAGAACAACAAAAAAAATAAAGGATTCATTTTTAAACTATAAAAGAGACAGTAATAGCAATTCATACAAGGAAGAACCACCCTGAGAAGCTTGTCAAGCAAAGGCAGGCTAATTACAAGCTGGGGCAGCCCCAGTGCTGGCCAGGCAGAAGCAAGCCCTGGAAAGCATTTTAGCAATGGGCCCAGCTGGCAGGAATAAGAACGCCTCAAGTCTTCGGGAAGAATCTCTTGTTAGAGCACAAACCGTTACCTTTCCAAACTCAGGTGAGTGATGAAAGGTAACCGGAAGCAGCAGGAGGTTTAGATGCCAAGTCAGGATCTTGTTTGGGATGGGTGAACACTTTGTAGTGATGCCTTTGTGAGCCTCAACAAGGAATATTAATTAACTGACCTAGTGGTACCTTGTCTTGGGATTCAGAGTTGAAATTTCAACGCAAAAGGCAGTAAATACTTCTCTCATGCAAATTAGCCTTTCCCTAATCTTCCCTTAGCCTATGGCAAACACACAATGCAGTTGTCTGTGACTAGGCGGTTTCTTTCTCCCCAAATTCTCTCTCACAGGAGGACAAGGTAGTCATACTTCAAACTCAAGTGAGATATTATCATGGCGGTCAGCTCGGGAGTGGAGCCAACAGCAACCGTAACCCAACTCATCTCCAGTGAGTGGAGGGAAGGGACGATGTCCTCCACAATCCCACACAGAAATCGCCTGCAAAGACAGTCTTAGAAACAACACAGTACTTGACAGGCTTTCTCTACTTAGCGTCCAGCTCAAAAAGGATGAGAAAATGTAGGCTGACGGGCCAAACTCTAAGGTGTTGGCCAGGCCTCAACCAACACCGCAGGCTGTACCCAGGAACAGAAGTTGATGCCTACTTCCACTTGCACACAATTTGCTTCAGGTTATAACTTCCATGAGACAAGGTGGCAATGGCAGGAAAAGGAAGAAAAAGGCCAGGTTTGTTTGAAAAAAGTTTGCAGTTGGATCCACAGAAAACTTAAATCAGCACACGCATGCTCTCTCACCCCACGCATGACCTCTCACCCATCCACCCCAGCTCAGGTTTGTTCCGCATGTTTACCAATTCAATCAGTGTCTGAAGGTACCAGGCAAGAAGCTTAAAACACAGCACACTTTCAGTGACTGGGCAACTTCCCCTGAAAAGTCTGGCTCATGAGCCAAACCCCACTCAGCAATGAACAGAGAATAGGGCCAGGACATTCCAGAGGAAAGCTATGAAGTAAACGAAACAACTTTCTAGACTTTAGAAGCCAGAGAAGTAACACAAGGCTTGTTGAAAACGGAGGCTATTAAATGAAGACATTTCTTTTTGTAACAAAAATGTTTGCTTTCGGAAATAAACCCCACTCCATGGATCTATTGTTGTTGTTGTTAAGTGTCATCAAGTTGGTTCCAGCCCATAGCGACCCTGGATCTGTAAGTGGTCCATAAATATAAAAATGGATGCCACTGAGTCAGTCACCTGTGGCTCAGGACGACCTCATGTGTGTCAGAATTGAACTGTGCTCCGGAGGGCTTTCAATGACTGGTTTTCCAGGAGTAGATTGCCTGGCCGCTCTTCTGAGGTACCTCTGGCTGGACTTAAACCTCTAATCTTCTGGTGAGCAGCTTTAATTAACTGTTTGCACTATCCAGGGACTCAAGAATGGTAAAGGAAGTACTATACTCCATCAAGCAAGGCTCAAAACCTCCAAATTCATCCTATAGGTTTTGAATTCATGATCTAGTTCAGATCAGAAAGGGTAGCAATGCAGGAATGAACAGGTTTGGACAAATGTGCTATTTTGAAAATACCATTCTAAACCACCTCTTCAGATCCACTTTCAGTTCCTTGTAAGAACTACCTATCAGATAGCCCTCCAAGTCAAACAGTTCCCATTCTCAGTCACAGGGGAAGTTTTAGAATAAGGGAAGGGAAACACCAAGCCCCTGCATGAAGAGGCTTCCCCAGGGAGTGGCATCCAAGGTCTTGCAAACTGCAAACTGCTTGCCTGTCACCATCAATGCCCACTTAACATAAAGGGAGGAAAGCTGGTTCCATTCATTCTACCATGGGTTCTAACACCAGAGAACACTGGAAATCAGTAAATCCCCAAAGAGTAGTACATATATTTTAATCCTATTCTTCTGAGTTTTGTCCACTCAGCTATGCCCTTAAATGATGCTCTGCAAATCTGTTACCAGATTTGTACTTTATCCCCTGTAAATTGCATTTCAAAATGGGCTTACGTTTTAGCCTGCTTGTCAACCTGTTGGCAGCACCAACACAAAAGGGGTGTCAGCAAGTACATTCAGAACCACCAAGAGCCCACACAGTTCCAGGCTAATCCTGAATCCCAACATCACACAATGGAGAGCTAGTTGACAAACGGCCTGAATGTTATTATCCCCACTGCCCAGAACTGAGCAAGCCACCCAATCTGAGGCCAAACCCCTGGACAAGACAGAGGTGGGAGAGGAAGGAATGCTGATCTGATTTACTTTGCTTTCTATTTGAGAGGATGCAAATGAAACAAAGTCAGAAATGTTCTTTGAATTAGTAAACTATATGATGTATATTTAACCAGTTTATTTAAAGTCAAGATTTTAAAAATCCCTTAAAACACCAACAATAACGTTCTTTCTGTGCTCTTTTTGATGACCACAATAATATTGTTGTTGTTAAGTGCCACAGAGCCGGTTTGATTCATACCAACCTGGTATAGGGTTTCTGAGGCTTTAAATCTTTTGCAGGAGCAGAAAGCCTCATCTTTCTCTCAAAGAGAGACTGGTGGGCTCAAACAGGTGATTTTGTGGTTCATAGTCCAATACTTATTCTATGGAGCCACGTGCTCCCAATAACAACAAGGGGTCTTTCAGAAAACTAAAGTTGTATTATCTTTTAGCTCCATTTTGTCACGAACTTTTTAAAGCTTTTCATACAGGAAATGCACCCATCACATAACATCTGTTGAGAAAACATCTGATTACATATACATTGGTGGGCCCGTAAGTACTTTGCTGTTCTTGTTTTTTTATTTTAAAGAGAAAGAAACTCTCCTTTTATTTACTGTTGTTCATGTTAAGTACTGCCATGGAGTCAGTTCTGAGTAATAGTGACCCTGTCTGTATAGGATTTCCAAGGAGCTTGAACTGCCGACCTTGTGGTTCAAAGTCCAGCACCACACAACAGGAGTCCTTCTATCCCCCTCACGTTTTTAAAGGAACCCTGGTAGCACAGTGGGTAAATGTTGAGCTGCTAACAGAAAAGTCGGGCGTTCAAATCTACCAGCCTCTCTGCAGACCCAAACACAGACAGTCTGCTTCCATAAAGATTTATAGCCTTGGAAATTCTACAGATACATTCCGTTCTACAGAGTCACTATGAGTCAGAAATGACTTAACAGCAGTGTATGTATGTGTGTGTGTTCGGTGTTGTTAATCTGAATGGTTTTTAAGATCGGGCTGCCTACCTCTGGGTCAGCAGTTTGAAACTACCAGCTGTTACACAGGAGAAAGATGAGACTTTCTGCTCCCGTAAAGATTCACAGCCTCGGAAACCCCGTCCAGGGTCACTATGAGTCGGAACCAACTCCACAGCATGTAACAACAACCTGGTGTGTAATGTTGTAGGATAAGCATTAGACTACTGCCGCAAGGCTGGCGGTTCAAACCCATCAGCTGCTCCTCTGAAACCCTATACAGGTTTGTTGTTGTTGTTAGGTGCCATCGAGTCAGTACCGACTCATAGCGACCCTATGCACAACAGAATGAAACACTGACCAATCCTGGGCCAACCTCACCATTGTTGCCACACTTAAGCCCATTGATGCTGTCACTTTGTCATTCCATCTCGTTGGGGATCTTCTTCTTTTTCTGACCCTCCACCTTACCAAACATGATGTCCTTTTCCAGTGATTGGTCCCTCCTGACAATATGTCTGAAGTATGAGACAAAGTTTGGCCATCCTGGCCTCCAAGGAGCATTCTGGCTGCACTTCTTCCAACACAGATCTGTTTGTTCTTTTGGCAGCCCATGGCACTTTCAATATTCTCCTCCAACACCATAACTCAAATGCATCAATTCTTCTACGGTCTTTCTTATTCACTGTCCAGCTTTCGCATGCATATTAGGTTACTGAAAATACCATGGCTTGGGTCAGGCATACCTTAGTCCTCAAGCTGACATCTTTGCTCTTCAACATTTTAAAAGCACTTGTGCAGCAGATTTGCTTAATGCAATACATCGTTTGATCTCTTGACTGCTGCTTCCATGAGTGTTGATAGTTGGTTGATCCAAGAAGAATGAAGTCCTTGACAACTTCAATCTTTTCTCCATTGATAAGAAAGTTGTTTATTGGTCCAGTGGTGAGGATTTTTGTTTTCTTTACATTGAGATGCAATCCATACCAAAGGCTGTGTTTTTTGATCTTCATCAGTAAATGTTGTAAGTCCTCTTCACTTCCAACAAGCAAGGTTGTATCATCTGCATATCGCAAGTTGTTAATGAATCTTCCTCCAATCCTGGTGCCACGTTTTTCTTCATCTAACCCACTTCTCGGATTATTTGCTCAGCATACAGGTTAAATAAGTATGGTGAAAGAATACAACCCTGTCGCACACCTTTCTTAATTTTAAACCATACAGTGTTGCTATGAGTCAGAAATTACTCAACGACACTTAACAACTCAGACTACTTCAGCACGGGACCATGGGTGGGATACAGGCAGGTAAAGGACATGGTTCTGGGCATAGGCTCTTAGGCTGCTGCTTAGGCAGGCAGAACGGGCGGGGCAGGGGTGGTCAGCTTCTTGCTCAACTCTTGCCAACCTCTGCCACCACCCATTCCTTCGACCTTTGCCAGCAGTCCCTCAGCCAACCAAAAGTTGGCTTCCAGTGGAGTCCTGGTGTGATGCTGTGGACTGGACTGCAAAGTCGGTTTGAACCACAGGGTAGGCGGTTCAAGCTCACCAGCCGTTCTTCGGAAACCCCATACAGAGCTGCTATGAGTTGGAACTGGCTTGACAGCATTTAACAACAATAGCATTTTAATAAGATGGTTGCACAGTGTCCAAATTACATAATGCTATTTCACAAAACATAATGTGTGCATTAAGCGACGCATACCTGTTATTATTAAACATGAATACCAGTCAATAAGTAACAGTTTCTGTTACATTTGTTAGGCAGAGTGCCGGGAAGCCAATGAAATTTTTGCAGACAAAAGCTTCATCTTTTTCCAGCAGAATGGCTGGAGGCTCGGACCATGGACCTTGTGGTTCACAATCCAGTACTTACTGTATGGAGCCACCAAGATCCCCAGGCAATGTGTTAAGCCCTTTAGAATCAATATCTCACTTAATCCTTGTTGTTGTTGTTAAAGTGCCGTCGGGTCAGTTCCAGCCCATAGTGACCCTGTATAGGGTTTTCTAAGAGCGGCTGGAGCTGACCTTGCAGTTTAAACTGGTTTTGCAGTCCAGCGCATTAACCCACAATGCCACACTTAATCCTTACAACTGGATTATAAAAATTGGTGCCATTAGTCTCCTTAAATATATAGAAACCAAGGCCTAAAAAGTTAAGTATTCTGGCCATGGTCACAGATAATAAGTTCAAATAGTCTTGCCCAGAATCCAGATGTGAGTAAAACCAAAGCATGGTTTGGCTTTAACACTTTCCACAACAGTAGCTGATGTGTCTTACAGGCTAGAAAAGTTTCTGTAGATACTGGTGTGGAGCCATAGGAGAAGCCCTCGACCTCCAGGTCAGTTTGAACCTCAAGGTCAGCAGTTCAAACTCACCCTCCTCAGATACCCCATACAGGTTTGCTATGAGTTGGAACCAACTCAACAGCAATTAACAACAACAACAATGCTTTGTTACTAATTCCTTTAATTAATTCATCGTTCCCAGCCACAAAAAGCCAGGAACTGTCATTGGAATGTTCAGCATATGGTTGAAGTTATAAGAATGGAGAGGAGCCCAGGATCAGTGAGATCCTACAGCAACTGTGTGTGGCAGGGAGGTGGGGGAGAGAAGACTGTGAGGAAAGACGGTTCTGGAAATTCGAACACCCTGCTCTTGAGAAGGTTAGCTTCAGAGGAGGAAGGCATTTAGAGGCTAAAAGGCGGCACCTGAAATATTTATAAATCTTTACAAAGTGCTTCCACATACGTCTTATCTCATTTTGTTCACATAATTTCTACTTTATAGAAGAAGAGGCAGAAACAGGATCCTGACTTGCCCAAAATCACTTCTGTGGCTTATCTTTAGTGAACCTGGCACTGAAACCCAGGTCTCCCTAGCTCTTAATCCACCTAGGGAATGTGTGGAGAACCATATCAAAAATCAGTAAAATGGATCTGTTTCTCCATCTAGCAGCAGGGGTAAAACAAAACAAAAACCTTCTCCACACAGCACTGAGAAATCACAATTAGCAAGGGAAAGTTATTAGCAACGGGCCTGCCTCATTAGCCATCCAAAATTAGCTTCAATTCAGGAGAAGCAGCAGGAAGAGGTAGGCAGCTCCGAGCTGAGCCAGACTCCCTCACTGCCCTGCCTTTCATTAC